>NW_026854137.1:0-41641 GCF_026571515.1 Ruditapes philippinarum
GTTTTTTTTTGGGTTCTGTTCAAGGGGAATTTAAATTGAAATTTGGTGTAATTTATGAACCTTTAATAAGAGGGGGATGAAAAGGTACATATTTTTGAAAATGGGTTATACCTTAAAGAAATAAAGAAGTAACAGAAAAATATTTTTTTAAAAAAATTCTCTTCAAGGGGAGAAAAAAATCTAAAAATTTTGGGTGCTGAGTTATAACCTTGTCAAAAAGATGGGACAATTAATTTTTTGGAGGGGTTACCTTAAAAAACAAAAAATGTCTTTTTAAAAATTCAAAAGTTAAAGGGGAATAAATCTGAAAATATTGGTCTAGATTTATAATTGTCAATAAGTATGGTTGATGAAAAGGGAAATATATTTGAATTTAAGTTATCCCTTAAAGGAATACAATTTTAAAAAATTTTTACTGCACCAAAACTTTAATCTGAAATCTGGGGCGGATGGGGGCGGTAGGAAGCTCTCCATTACTTTTATAGTAAAGAAAAAAAGCCATTGTTTTTTCTCAGTATTTATAGAAAAAACTTTTTTATTTGATCGGGTTGTTGAATAAAATTAAAAAGGAACAACATAAAAAAACATGTGCGGGTTGCTAGGTCAACAGAAATTCAAAAACTTCAAAAATTCTCTCTCTTTTTTCTTTTTTTTAAAATTGAAATGTTTGGAATATTTGAATGTAAAAACTTATACTCTTTTTTTTTTAAGATAAAATACATCTTTTTTATTTTTCCCCAAAATTAAGGGGGGTTTTTAAATCTAAAATGAATAAAAAAACTACATCGATCATGATCCTGGAGAAGTAAAATAACGTCAGGCCCACCATGAAAAATTAAAACATTTGGTAAGAAAAAACCCCCAAGCTGCCCTTTTTAAAAAAATTAACGAAATCCCAATGAAAACTACTTTTCATTTCGGTTTATTTCTATTGTTTAAAAATTTTAAAAAATTTTTAGTAGTTAAAAAAAAGGGAGGGTAGTCCAATATTTTAAATTTTTACGGGCTTTTATTTTTTATGTCGGTAAAACCCTGGTTAAATAGTTATTGTAAAAAGCTGTCATAAAAAATTAAAAAGTCTATTGTCTTCCTTTTTAAGCTTTATTCAAAAGTTATTTCTTTTCTTTAAATTTCTGCTAAATTATACAAAAAAATTTAAACAATGTATTTATAAATTTAAAATAAAATAAAAAATTAATCTATTTTCTTCGCCTAGGGTTAAGAAAGGGTTTTCAGATTGATTCCAAGTTTTCGAAGGGAAAAATATATTCAAATTCCTGGGGGCGGGCTTTTTCGAAAAAATTTCCCTTTTTCTATTCATTAAACGCTTGCATTTGAATTAGCCAATCAGATTTCGGATTTTAGGCCCCCTTTTGTTTATCGGCTGTAAAAAAAATTAAATACTGAGAGGATTATCATGATTTTTGATGTGAAGTTTAATTATTTTACAAAATTTTTTTTTTGTTTTTTATAAAAAAGGTCAAAATTTGTAATAACCTGTTTTCAATGTTTTTTTTTCCCCCTGATTTTGGGAGAAATGCTATGGGTTTTTTGGGAATTTCGATATGACGTTTTCCAAAAAAAATATCTCAAAACACTAATTTATAGGACTAGGATGAGGGGTAAGTGTTTTTGAATAAATTTTGGGGTTTGGGTGTCTTAGGAGTAAAGTGTCTTCAAAATTTAGCTGAAGTGTTGGGGGGGGCCCTTTTTCCCTTGTTTCACTTTTTTAACCCGGGAATCAAATTACACAACGTTTGTTTTTTCAAAACTTAAAAGAGTTATAGAAACAGTTATATAGGTTTTTTTTTTGAAAAAAGCAGATACAAAAATATGTTTAATATTTTTCCTTAAAAGCTTGTTATTGTTTAAATAAGAATAATTTAAAAAAAAAATTGACTGAAATCAAATTTTTGAAAAAATCGAACTGAAACCCAATTTCGCTAAATTTTTTTCTATTTAAATTTTTTTTTAAATAATGAGCACATAATAAAACAAATACCTGTGGTTCCCCCGGAAAATCCTTTTGTGCTTTATGCGTTTTGTTTAAAACTTCGTCCCCCGAATGCTTACTGTTTGACAGCTGATCTAATAACGACAGCGATTGTTATCTGGGTTTAACAAAAACTTTGACTACAAAAAAAAAAGAAATTACAAAGGGGGACCTCGCACCGGACTCCTCACCTATTTTTCCCCTCCTTTGAGACGAGGGGGACGTGATTTAAAAAAATATTTTATGTGGATAAAGTAATTATTTTTTTTTTCTTTTATTTATTTCTTCAATACATTAAAAAAAATAAACGTAAGTTTTAAAAAATTCTTTATGAGTTTATTTTTTAATATTTTTTCAGTGTTTTTTTTTTCAGTGTCTTCTTATTTTTTTTTAATAAATGTTTTGTTTTTTAAAAAATGTCATTCTTTTTTGTTTTTGTGTTGAATTGCAAATAATTTTTAAATTGATTTTATCGTTTATTGTTTTTTTCTGTATTTTACAAAAACATATGTTTTTATGTGTTAATTGTTTATAAAGTTTTTTCAATTTTTTCAGGGTTGCGCTTATAAAAAATAACATTTTTGTATCCCCTTAAATTTGGGAATTTTTACTTGCTAAGTGCGCAGTTAAAAAAATTTTTAGAAATTTTTTTTTTTAACTACTCTAAATATAAAAAAAAAGAACTTTTCCAAATTTGAATGTGATATGTTTGTACAGTTTTTTTAATCCTTTTGAAACTCTTTTTAGTTGAAAAAACATTTCGGGGTTTTTACGGGTTCTGACCTTTTTCAAAAAAAACTTTCCTAACTATATATTTGGGGATATTGTTTAGTTTTAGTGTAAAAAAAATCGATTATATTTCACCCAGTGGCACCAAAGGATATTTTACGAGTCGCCCGGGGAAAATAGAATTTTTGGTGTTCAAAGTGAAATTTTTTCAATCTTCACTAAAAAAAACAATTTTTCTTTTTTAATGAAAAAAGCGTTTTTTTAAAAAGACAAAAAATCTAATTTAAAGAAAAACCGCCCCAAAAATATGCAACGTGCTCATTTCGAGTCATCATTAAGTTGGTACCCAGTACTGTGCCCCTGCTATTTTCCCGAAAAAAAGTAGGGGTTTAAAACAACATTTTCAAAGTGGTAAATTTTACGTTTTAAAAATGAAAATTTCCCCTTTTATATTTTGATTATTCTAATAAACACCAAAAGATGTAATAAACGGGTTACATTATTTACCCTTGACATGGAATGTATTTCGAAAGTTTCCTTTTTTGGTTTAGTATATAAATATTTGTTTTTCTTAAATCAATATATTTTCACCTGAGCACCAAATATTTTCACGAGTGCGCGCACGAGGAATATGAACTTTTTGGGGTTTACAGGGGAAAAAAATTTTTTCGATTTACATTAATAAAAAATTTTCTTTTATTATATGCAAGAAAAGTTTAAAAGAAATTTTACTTATATAATGAAAAAGGGGCCCCAATAATAATTAAATCTCATTTATCCGTTATTTAAATTGGTTTCCCTTTCTGTGAACGTTGTATTTCATGAAAAAACCCTATGGGTAAAAATTCAAAACATGAAATTATCAAATTATAATTTCATGTTTCAAAAAGTGAAATTACCCGTTTTTAATCATGATAATTTCTATAAACCCCAAAAATGTAAAAAATTAAAGTTTCATATTTACATGAAATTTAATTATTTATAAAGAATCCCAAAATATCCCCAATTAAAGTTAGTCATTCCATTTAGCAAAATTTAAATTCAAATTTCACTGAATTTTAAATTTTTTTATATTTTTCTTTTTTTTATCGTATCATTGAAATATTTAAAAGAAAATGTTAAAAAAAGAAAAAAAAAAAAAAAAAAAAAAAAAAAAAAAAAGATGAAAAAAACGAAAATTTCCCAAAAAAGCGTTTTTCCCTGTTTAAAAATTTTCCCCACAATTTTTTGAAGAAAAATTGTGTTTTGTAATTTTTTGTTTTTTTCTTAATTAACGGTATTTTGTCGAAAAAAAGCTTATTAGCAACATGCAGTTACAATACAAAAAGTTATGATTTAGTACCACAAAATTTCACTATAAATAGAGAAATGAACCTAGTCTCGAGTCACGATACGCCCTGGTACGGTCCGCCCTGTCTCACGGTCCGCCCTGTCCTGCAGGCATAAGAAAGTCCTTGATCAAGGGACATTACTCTTATGTTACGATGAAAAAATGCTGAAAATACTGAAAATGAGAAAAATTCTATTGAAAAACAGAATGAAATGGTTTCAAGTAAAGGCAGTGACGTAGATATCGACCACGTTCTTTTAAAACAAAGGTTTGTATTTGATTGACAAAATAAGTTATGTGGAAATATAAAATATGTCTGTTTTAACTTCCTGTTGATTTTTTTTGGAGTAAATTTATATGAATATATTTGTTTTGGGGGAGTATTTTTCAAAAAGAATGCATTGCAAATGTTTAGGGGGGATGGAAGGTAAATGTTTGATCAGTTGGGTATTTTTCTGGAAAAGAGCTTTCCTAGCTTGTCCATGGAGTATTTTTCAGGAAAGTTCTTTCCAATGGTTGTCTGAGGTGTACCTGTCCAGGGGGAGGGGGGTTTAAATGCTTGTCGGGGGGGGGGGGGGGTGAATTTTTTTTAGAAAAGTGCCTTTCAGAGGTTGTCCAAGGAGTACCTATCAAGGGCGTGCAGGTACATTATGCTTGTCCAGGGGGTTCTTTTTCAGGAAAATAACATCCATATATTGTGTAAGGGATGCAGGTTCAGTCAGGTGCTTGAAATGCCCTAAGGGGGTGGGATGAAAATGTTGGAAAATGCTTATCCAGTGAAGCATTAGGAAAAGTGCCTTCAATAGGTTGTCCAAGGTACGATTTTTGGAAAAGCGGTTATTTTTATAAAAATCATAATTTTCAATTAATTGCCTTCTAATTCGTACAAATTTCGCATAAAATCTTTAATTGGCAAATTTTTATTTGTGCCGACATAAGATGAAAGTATCTGACAACTAGTACAACTTAAAAGTCAATAAACGGCCGCATAATTTACATAAGCAGCCCAGATGTAAAAGGTCATGCGCGACCAGTTTTGTCTATCAAAATGTGTGACACTTTACTTTCTATTTATTCCTTACAATTTTATTAAGTTTCTACTAAGAATATATACATATTATAATAATATATAATATTACACCATCTTTACATCAAAACATATACACGACAATACATATTGCAATACGCTTGGCAAAATGGCAATATATTGCAATATAGTTTTTGCCATATTGCTACACCCCTATAGGTTGTCCAAGGGGTACATGTCCAGGGGGTGTTTCAAAAACACTTGTCCAGGGGGTATTTTTTTAGGAAAAGTACCTTCCATAGGTTGTCAAGGGATTCATGTCCAGGGGGATGTTTCGAAACACTTGTCCAGGGGGTATTTTTTTAGGAAAACTGCCTTCCATAGGTTGTCCAAGGGATTCTATGTCTCAGGGGGTGTTTTGAAACACTTGTCCAGGGGGTATTTTTTTAGGAAAAACTGCCTTCCATAGGTTGTCCAAAAGGGGTACATGTCCAGGGGTTTTTTTTTCGAAACACTTGTCCAGGGGGGTATTTTTACAGGAAAAGTGCCTTCCATAGGTTGTCCAAGGGGTACATGTCCAGGGGGGTGTTTCAAAACACTTGTTCCAGGGGGGTATTTTTTAGGAAAAAATAGTGCCTTCCCATAGGTGTTGTCCAAGGGTTCATGTCCAGGGAAGTGTTTCTCGAAACACTTGTCCAGGGGGGTATTTTTTTAGGGAAAAGTGCCTTCCATAGGTTGTCCAAGGGGTTCATGTCCAGGGGGGTGTTTCGAAACACTTGTCCAGGGGGGTAATTTTTTTAGAAAAGTGCCTTCAGGGGTATTTTTAGAAAAGTCCTTCCATAGGTTGTCCAAGGGGTACATGTCCAGGGGGGGTGTTTCAAAACACTTGTCCAGGGGGGTATTTTTTACAGGAAAAAGTGCCTTCCATAGGTTGTCCAAGGGGTACAAATGTCCAGGGGGTGTGATTCGAAACACTTGTCAAGGGGGGTTATTTTTACAGGAAAAGTACCTTCCATAGGTTGTCCAAGGGGTTCATGTCCAGGGGGGGGTGTTTTTGAAACACTTGTCAGGGGGTATTTTTATAGGAAAAGTGCCTTCCATAGGTTGTCCAAGGGGTACATGTCCAGGGGGGTGTTTCGAAACACTTTTCCAGGTGGGTATTTTTTAGGAAAAGTGCCTTCCATAGGTTGTCCAATGGGTTCATGTCCAGGGGGTGTTTTTGAAACACTTGTCCAGGGGGTATTTTTTTAGGAAAAGTGTCTTCCATAGGTTGTCCAAGGGGTTCATGTCCAGGGGGGTGTTTCAAAACACTTGTCCAGGGGGGTATTTTTACTGGAAAAGTGCCTTCCATAGCTTGTCCAAGGGGTTCATGTCCAGGGGGGGTGTTTCGAAACACTTGTCCAGGGGGTATTTTTACAGGAAAAGTGCCTTCCATAGGTTGTCCAAGGGGTACATGTCCAGGGGGTGTGATTCGAAACACTTGTCCAGGGGGGTATTTTTTCAGGAAAAGTGCCTTCCATAGGTTGTCCAAGGGGTTCATGTCCAGGGGGGTGTTTCGAAACACTTGTCCAGGGGGTATTTTTTTAGGAAAAAGTGCCTTCCATAGGTTGTCCAAGGGGTTCATGTCCAGGGGGGGTGTTTCGAAACATTTGTCCAGGGGGGTATTTTTTACAGGAAAAGTGCCTTCCATAGGTTGTCCAAGGGGTACATGTCCAGGGGTGTGTTCGAAACACTTGTCCAGGGGGCATTTTTTTTAGGAAAAAAGTGCCTTCCATAGGTTGGTCCAAGGGGTATCCATTCCAGGGGCATGTTGGAAATTGTTGTCAATAGGGTGTACTTTCCGTGGCATGAGTGGGATGAGGGGGGTCAATGATAAGTGTGTCCAGGGGGGGTATTTTGGGGTGAAAGTGCCTTCCATAGGGGGGTGCGGATATTTTCTGGAATAGCCCATTTTTGTCTTTAACTGTTTAACCCATTACGCGATATACACGCCTTTAAACGCCTTTTTCAACCCCCCCCCCCCCCTTTTTGTCGTCTCAAATGGTGAAAAAATGCCTTATTTAGGCCCCCAAACACTTGTTTTTGTTTGAGAAATGTTGTTAAAAAAGTGACCACTTTTTCGGCGCGGTCCCCCAACCAAAAGATACATCAGGGGTTTTGCAAGGATTTCGAGACGTTTCGGCCCTTTACCAAATCGAACCCAGAAAAAGTTCTGTGTTTGAAACCGGTATATTAAAATTTCATAGTTACTAATAATCATAAATGACATTTTTCATGAAGTGGAACTCCAATTTCCAAGTAGATCTACCTTGAAAGATTTACGATACCTCTTATATATTTTACGTAAAAGATTAAATCTTTACCAAAACCCATCAACGATTAGAGGGGTGGACCAACGCTCGGCGTAAAAATACTATATTTGATATGGTAAATTCAAATCAACGTCAACAAACCTCAATGTTATATGCCCATTTTTCAAGACCGATGATATTGTTTTAAATAGCCATTGTGTTAAAATTCGCTAATTACATAATGATGTACATGGCTGGAGCTATAGATATTCCGGATAAACAAGAGTGGTTTGTGAAATTGTACCATAGCTCGGCGTACAATACTACATGATGCACGATTGTTTTTCGAATAAAATCTCTTTTTTTATCTTTTGAAGAAAAACATATTGAATAAATTGTAACAACCAAATTAGGTTCAAAACATTTACAAGTAACCCAACTTTTAGTTTAAATTTTACAGCCCCAGAACTCTAGTGTTAAAAGATTTTAATAATTTATATGTTGCAGATTACATACGGTTGTTTCGTCTGCTATTAGCATTGTCACGTGACTTTACACAACAGTGAACCACACCAGGATAAAATGGTGAAAGATGTAAATAAAAGCACCAGTGACCTAAATCGGAGATAACTCGAGACATTTTCAAATATTCTAAAAAAAAATATGTTTTATGCCGAGCATTGGTATGCTGCCGAGCATTGGTCCAACCACTCTAGATACTTGTTGCATTTAATGTTAACTTTCAATGTTTAATAAATATCTCACAATAAATAGCTACTCGTAATTATTTCCTTGATATTGAAAAATCTAAACACATTTAATTATCAGGTAAGGAAAATTAATTAGTTGTTCATGCACGTGAAAATCGAAACATTCGGTCATGTAATTTACAATGAGCCATAATATTCTATAATTCTTTTGTCACTGTCAACATTGTTTGATTAAACTAATTAATAAATATATATCAGGTACATAGCATTTATAATTTGGTTTCAGTCTTTCAATCACTTTTATAACATCTAGCATCTATCATTATCTAATATCAATAATAATTCAAAATATTATCAGGAGATAATAGCAAACCGTTTTTTAGCTCGACTATTCGCAGAATAATCGAGCTAATGCAGTCACCCATTTGGTGTCGTTTCGGCGTCCCTGTGGTTAAGTTTTTGTATGTAAGCTGGTATCTCCATAACTACTGAAGGGAATGGATTGAAACTTCACACACTTGTTCTCTGTGATTATCTAAGATGATTGGCACAAGTCCCCATAACTCTGATTTGCTTTTTTTCATAATTATGCCCTTTTTCGACTTAGAAATTCTTGGTTAAGTTTTTTGTATGTAAGCTGGTATCTCCATAACTACTGAAGGGAATGGATTGAAACTTCACACACTTGTTCTCTGTGATTATCTAAGATGATTGGCACAAGTCCCATAACTCTGATTTGCTTTTTACATAATTATGCCCTTTTTCGACTTAGAAATTCTTGGTTAAGTTTTTGCGTGTAAGCTGGTATCTCCATAACTACTGATGGGAATGGATTGAAACTTCACACACTTGTTCTCTGTGATTATCTAAGATGATTGGTACAAGTCCCATAACTCTGATTTGCTTTTTTACATAATTATGCCCCTTTTTCGACTTAGAAATTCTTGGTTAAGTGTTTGCGTGTAAGCTGGTATCTCCGTAACTACTGAAGGGAATGGATTGAAACTTCACACACTTGTTCTCTGTGATTATCTAAGATGATTGGCACACGTCCCATAGCTCTGATTTGTTTTTTTTACATAATAATGCCCCTTTTTCGACTTAGAAATTCTTGGTTTAAGTTTTTGCGTGTAAGCTGGTATCTCCATAACTACTGAAGGGAATGGATTGAAACTTCACACACTTGTTCTCTGTGATTATCTTAGATGATTGGCACAAGTCCCATAACTCTGATTTGCTTTTTTTACATAATAATGCCCCTTTTTCGACTTAGAAATTCTTGGTTAAGTTTTTGTGTTGTAAGCTTGTATCTCCATAACTACTGAAAGGGAATGTATTGAAACTTGAAGGGTTTGTACCTTTTCGGACAATTTTATGTATTCATATAGGTAAGCATTATTATACTCAATGAAACACCCTTGTGACAAATTTTCGAATAGTCGAGCGTTACTGTCCTCCGACAGTTCTTGTTCAAAAAATCTTTTGAAGTTTTCTCTGATATTACTTACATAAAGCTATAAACAGTTAATTAGTTACACCTTGAAAAAATACGTAGGCCTATATAGTTTAAATTAAATTGTTTTCTAAGGAATAATTGTAATTAACTTTCTTAATCAAGAAGTTTTAGTGGTTTGTTTTATAAATTAAGGATTAACCTGCCTTTATTGTTTGTTACACCTTTAAAAACATTAACGTATATCTAAATGGTTCAAGAGATCAAAAGATAATAAATAATTATTTAAAGAATTAAAGTTTCATAATTGTAATTATATTAATTGTTGTTAATTAATGTAATTAATTGTCTGTACTGTAGAGTAGGGCCGAAACGTCTTGCGGAAAAGGGCCGAAACGTTCAGGGGGCCGATTTTTCCACTGGGGCCATTGGTTTGGGGCCGAAATGTCCTGTTAAAGAAAATTTTGGACTTGTGAGAGGCTATAAATGACCCGCAGATTGATCATAAGGTAACATGTAACCAACGCTGAAAAGCATTTGACTCTATCTCAATCCATTGAGAAGTTGCAGCACTTTGAAATCAGTTTTGATGAAAAAAATCAACCGCAAAATAGTGATTTTTGGCAATTTTGAGATGTCCCCTCATTGCCATGGTAACAGAAAATTTAAGCTGAGCATGTTGTTACAAGGACAATGGTCCAGTCAACATTTGTGCCAAGTTTGATTAGTGTTGAAGCAGTTTTTATAGTATTATAGCAATTTGAAACTTGTAACGGGAGACTTTTCAATGAAAACAGCCATTTTTCACAAAAAGTGCTGACATGAAGCAATGGGTTAACAGTGTTTAAGAATAAATTTGTTAGAAATCATGCGTAATCATGGACAGTAACTTGCACTTAAAAATTACCATCAATGAACAGGCTCAATCAAACATTTTCATTTTGTCGTTTTGGGCGTTCTTTAGGTATTCTGTTTTTCTCTATTTAACAGTTTAATACACCATAAAACAGTTTTGATATGAACTACGTAAATAACCGAAGTATATCGAGTGAGATAATATGAGTTGTTTCCTAATTCTATGAGTAAAGTCGATATTTCAATTCTAACGCTAAAACAATACAAATCAAGCCGTTTTTAAGTCGCTAGTTTGTTGTGATGTATTGTCAGATTTTTAAAATTCATTTACACCAATGAAAAGCTTTGGATCTTAGCTTTGTCAAGTATATACTTCAACACCTCTTTTGACACCAAATTAACTGTTAAACCTACCATATGTCAGACCATTTTACATACAATTTATTCAGTGTGAAACGAAACTGGTTTATCTTTACTCACAAAACTTCTGAATAAGAATAGACTGTCGTCTGCTAGGTCAAAAACTGTTTATCATTGTATTAGGTGGTGGTGGTCACAGTGCATGGAGTTGTTAGTTTTCACTCTGGATCACCGCATTAAGCCACATTACCAGAACACAATTCAGCAACGGCATCATTCCTGGGCAGGCTGCCAAGCAGTTTTACCAGTTTTGGTTGCCTTCAATTAGAAAGGAACTGAAACTTCTGTACATGCCAGAGCTGAGGTATAGTGCGAATGACTGTAGAAAAGATTTTATGATTAATCAACAAGGAAAGTGATCTGAACTGTCTGGGAATTGAACCAGGGTCGCCTGATTCACAGACTACTGTCCAATGCTCTACCTACTGAGCTAAATGGACGGTTGACTTCAGTGTATATGCAAGATCAATTTTTGTTTTTGATACCAACAATTCTGGACAGATAACTCTTGGTTTTCATTAGACATTTCTTTGGTTTATTTACTACAAATTACCTAGTTGATATCTAGGCACTGTTTATGGGTGTATTATTAAGGGCCCTGCAATCTGATTGCTCCTGCATGAATGTCAGATGACTCACACCAAAGACATTTGACACTGAAGACATTTCACTCCCAAGACATTTACCCACTGAAAACATTTCAGGCTAAAGATGTTTCAATACCAAGACATTTCACACTTGTCAAAGACATTTCACTCCCAACACTTTTCACATTGAAGATATTTCACACTAAAGATAATTCACACCCAAGACATTTTAAGTCAGAAGACATTTCTCTTGCAAGACATTTTACATGTAAGACATTTCACACCGAATACATTTTCACTTTAAAGACTTTTCACCTATTCAAAGCCATTTTACAGTCTGAAGATGTTTCACTCCCCAAGAAGTCTCACACCCATACATTTTATTTCACACTTAAGCACAATATTTATTTCACTTTTGACATGTGAACCTAGACATTTCACTCCCAATTTGACAATTCATTTTCACTCCCAAATATTTGTCTTTGAAAATTTAAAAAAGAAAATTTAATTTTTGATATAATACTGAATAAAATGATAATCTTTTAAGTTTAAAGAATTTTACAGTACACCATCCACTGATTGATTAAAAGACTAATTATATGGATGAAATTCAGTGAAAGAATAAACACAAAAAAAAAAAACAGTCAAATGTATATATGATTGAAATACTGAAATCGCAATACAATGTACATGAAAAATAAATTCCAATTTGTACACATTTAAAATGCAACTTAAAGGGAAATTTCATTGAGTCAACTTTGAATAAGCTAAAGCTAATAAGAACTTATATGACAATAATGTTTTGGTAGGTTTGTTGATAAGTCTAAAGTCTTGGAAATGAATGATCTGTCACTAGTGTCTCCTGCATGACAGGGCCTTTAAATATTTGGGTTGTGTTATTTCAAAAGTCAAATAGTCCTTACTACTGACAAGGGGCAAGGGGTAGGGGATGTTGTTTTCCGATTAACTGATGTATTATTTGAGCCGTGTCATGACAAAACCAACATAATGGGTTTGCGACCAGCATGGATCCAGACCAGTCTGCGCATCCACGCAGTCTGATCAGGATCCATGCTGTTCGCTATCAGTTTCTCTACTTGTAATAGGGTTTGTAAGCGAACAGCATGGATCCTGATCAGACTGCGCGGATGCGCAGGCTGGTCTGGATCCATGCTGGTCGCAAACGCATTATGTTGGTTTTGTCATGACGCGGCTCATTTGTTGTTTATGTTACTCATTTAGGCTGTTGGCTTTTGATAAATTTTGTCTGAAGAAAATATAACAAAATCGAAGATGAGTACATATAAATATGTAGAGACATCATAGATTTATTAATATCTTGGCAAATCTTTTCTTGCGATATTTTTCAGATTTTCTCGTAATGAGCTGGTACTGCGGTTTTTATCGTTATTGTGTCTGTGTTTTATGTTTGGCCTGTTTCTAATACAGCTGGATATTATGTGGAGATCCCGAGAGGTCTGTATGATGTCACAAGACGTTACAGTTATCACAAAAACAATCGGCCAGACTATTGGCCTTTTCTCAGTTGACAAAACTGTTTAAAAATTTGTATATATTCATAAAAATTTCAAAGATATTATATAACTTCAGTTTTATGCCTCATATTACATGTAAGCTAAAACATGTTCTACAAATACTGTGAATTCACTTTTGTCACATGGGACATTTTTGTGGGTTGTTATATAGATTAGTGGTATGTCACTTTGTGCAAGTAATGTAATGCAAAATAATCTTAGAGCAGATAAAATTGAATTTCATTAAATCTTAAATTTTTGGATTGAGCTGTGCATGGAAAACCATGAAAATTAGTGCCCACAAATAATAATGATTTTGCAATACTACTCGTAGTTTGTGGAAACCATATGTAGTTTATTTTGTTGAAGATTTAACACACAAACTTTGTTTTCTTTTTTCAGTCATTAATAATGGAGATGTTGCTAAGAGACACTCAGCAGTATATTTCCGGTACCCAGATTTTTATGACATTGCTCATAATGAGGACACTTGGTGCTGGGACCCAGATACTTTACTACTTAAAGTGAATACATCGTTCTTCGTTCACTGATACATGCCGGGTACCTGTACCCATTGATTTAGTCATATGTTAACAAAGCTAGTTGTGTTTGGTTCTGTCATCAGTATTCATGTATGGTTCTAGAGTGTCCATACGCTAGTTTATATTCCATGAAGGATTTAATATATGCACCGCACAGAGGAAGCATATCAGGTGTTTTTGGTGGTCAAGAAAATCTGGAAAAAGGATCACTTTTATACCTCAACAGTGCAAATGTGACAAAAGGAATCGAGACAAAAGAAAGTAAATGTTCAGACATGGGAAGATTTACCTCCCTTGGACTGATGTGGAGGAGTCTATGCAGGATATTTACCACTTTTTTCTTTAGTCCTTAATTAAATTTTACAGGTCTCCATTGAAACTAGGAAAGTTTAGATTTACCTGAGAGGAACGGATACTAGTATTAGAAATATAATTTAGAGTTAGTTAAAGATAGTTGTATAATAGCTATATAGAAAATTAAGTTAATTACAAAGTATGAATTACTTTTACTAAGTTGCGTTAATTCTTGAAAGTCTGGTAAATTATTTAAATTATCGTTAAAAAGTTGAAGAAGAAGATTGAGTTAGTTATTGAAAGTTGAGTTAATTTAAGAAAGTTGAGTTAATTTTAGATACAAAGATGGATTTGTGACCAAACAATTTATTTGTTCAAAAAAACAAGATTATTACAATCATGCACTTTAATCTTTTCAATCAAAATATTCGATATCATAACAAAAGTTTTGTAAGATTTGTGGTCACGCTACTTTTGATTTATCTTTGATTTGCAGGCTCTACTTTTCTTAGTCATTTATATTGGAAAATGCCACAAACATTCCAACTACATGTATTCTTGCTCTTGAAAACAAGTTTTTGCCATTAATTTCTTTGATAACAAGTTGTCAAGAAGACATTGCATTAACGAAAAGGTTATTTCAAATAGTCTGAATTTCTATAATGTTTTATTTAAAGGTTTCTGAAGTTCATGTACCTGCAGTGTAAATGATTTCATGTTAAAAGTTTAGATGTTCTTAATATATAGAGATTTGATGCCGGCATCAAATATATGAAGGCAACCTGTATAATACATGTATAATTATGTTTGTTTGTGGACGTATTTTTGCTAGTCATTGGGTCAGTGTGTCTACATTATCAATAACATATTTGTAGATGTTGTGATTTATTACAAATAACTGTCAATTAAGGATAAAAGACCCTAATAAACATGTTATTATACTGATATTTTTTCAATTAATGATGTATCAGTCGTAAACATGGTCTCTCATGACAAAAATGTACGAAAGATAAGTATTTAAAGAATAAAACTGTTAAGAGAAGGCAGAAGTAGTTTCATTAGGATGTTACATAAGAATAGTCCTTAAACACAAAGTCGTGTTCTATTCCTTAAAGGGACTCCAATGAAGTCCAGCAATTGTCATGACAGGACTGGAAATATTTTTTTCGTGATTCTAATACCATATATGAGTATGGTCTATACCAATAACTTTGAATGCAAAATTTCAGATCATTCTCTAACTCTGGTTTTCCAGAAGAATAATTCTTTTATTGTACAAAGAAGGCCTAAAAATTTCAAAGTTAATTGATTTTACTCATATTGGGCAAATAAAGCGCTAAGTATTGTTTGTCAATTTGCTTCTTAGTATTTTTCTTCAATATTATATTTTTTCATGTTTTTAACATTTTATGTGCCCTTGTTGATCTTTGTCAGCTTTTCAAATTTTATGATTTTAGACTTTGGAACTAAGTGGAGCTCCTTAACATAGCAGTATGTAAAGTTCTTCTTAAATGTTTATTGAGCTAGATACATTTCAAAGGATTTAACCTTTTTAGTTAAAAAAATAGTATTATGCATCTTTACATACTGAACAATAGAACAATATGCATATACTTATTTTGTCTGGTCAGTCTGTGTCCCTGCAAACAAAATTACCTTTTACACGAAGTTGATGCAAGATGAATAATAATTACGCATTCACTAAACCAGAACCTTCATATCTGTTCACCATTATACATCATTTGATGGCAGCTTCCTTGATAAACATGGAAATAAAACCTTGACCCTTAAATAATCTTGACCTTTCAAGGTCAAATTTTCAATATTCAGGAAATTTAAACATTGTTTTGTACAAATTTAAAAAAAACAAAACTTTTCTGTCTTTCATAACAAGAGGTATTTACTTCAAACATTGTTAACTTTAATCTCCCACATCACATATGACAAGGTTTATTTACATGATAAGGGGAAGGGAACCTTCCCATTAATTCGGGGAAACATAGCCCCGTATTTTTGAAAAAGTGCGAGAAAATACACTGTCTGTAAACTGAATTTTACGGAGAAGCAACCCTTAAACAGCCCTTGCTGTAAAAGAAACAAAAGCCCTGGCAGTTTGTTTAAAAGAATTATCTCTGGCTTCCATTATGGAACTGACAAGTTTGAATTTTAGGAGTATTAGGATTGAAAATTCAAGATAATCAGGCAACAGCTAATAGAGCCTTGGCACACTATGCGTATATTCGGACTAGCCTGGCTCTGATAAGACTGGTGGCAAAGGCTAATTACTTTTAATCCCAGCAGGATATTGGTTTACACTTTATAATATTTATGCTATTTGAGCCGCGTCATGACAAAACCAACATAATGGGTTTGCGACCAGCATGGATCCAGACCAGCCTGCGCATCCGCGCAGTCTGATCAGGATCCATGCTGTTCGCTATCAGTTTCTCTACTTGTAAAAGAGTTGGTAAGCGAACAGCATGGATCAGACTGTGCGAATGCGCAGACTGGTCTGGATCCATACTGGTCGCAAACACACTATGTTGGTTTTGTCTTGACGCGGCTCATATATACTTGAACTACACAGCCATGTTTGTTAGAGGGTAAAATTTGTTTTATGTGGTTGTTTATGTTTTATACAGCACATGTAATACAGTGCAGCCTCTGTAGAGCAACCCTTGATAAACCAATAACCTCTGTACATCAGACATAAACAATCTTTCTCCTTAGCAAGACTTCACAATAGATTTAACCCCTCTAAAGCAACGCCAGCAAAATCTGTCTCTCAAAGGGGTTGCTTGGCAGAGACTGTACTGTACCGCACATGACATGGCGCTTTGATTATATCACTTTTTGTCTGTTTTAAGACAGAAGAATATAGTAGTTATAGAATTGTGTTTATTTGTTAAAGTGACATTATGCTCATTTTTCAGAAGTTGAGCTACATTGACTACATATTTCAAAACATTGACTGTAATAATGGTGATTGACCCACAGTTGATTTTGGAAAATATTCAGGATAAAATATAAATCTGTCTAAAATATAAAAGACTAACCCACACTTTTTTTATCAATTGAATATTACAGGTAAATTTCAATGGATATTTATAGAAATTTTCCTTGGATCATGTGAGTTATATTTATCGTTCATGCAAAGGAAAAAAGAATAACCTTAAAACACTGTGCAAACATAAGTAAACCATATATTTGTAATTTCACCTGGTAGTAACATCACACAATAAGAGTACCCGAGCATTGATAAAACAGATCAACTAACGCGTCTAGATATCTACAAAAAATCCAACACAGTACACACTAATAAAATATACCAGCATACACAAAAAGTACAACCTGCAAGTGAACAAAACATTACAATATTCGAAAGTTAACAAATCTATAATAATTAGACAGATTATTCTTGTTTCGAACTGTTAATAAAGTACACTAGATAAGATAAGACGAACAAAATAAATAATATGAATAGATGAAAATCTAAAGTGAGCGGGTTACGACAATCCATGATTTTCACACACTTGTAAATTATAATGTTAATAAATATCAAACAGTTTAGATCCTTATTTCATTCTTTCTATTCATAATTACTTAATGTCTGACAAAATAAATATATGATTTCGCATATAAACTTAAAAAATATTGTAATTTTTGTCTCTTGAAATTTGTTAAAATTCATACATTTGTGAAAAACATATAATAAAGAGGTGAAGATACTTCGTTTAAAAAGAAATATAAATACATCAATAAAAATAAACAAAAGGAATTATTGTTATGTAATTTCGTGTGTGTATATATATGAAAGGGAAAATAAATGAAAAAAAGAAAGAAAAAAAAAACTTTTTTGAAGCCAGTTACCCACCTGTAGGTTCCTTCTGAGTGTAGTGCTCTACCGATTGAGCTATTGCGACATTTATAATTTACTTTTACAATTATCAGCCAAACGTACAATCATTGAGATGTGCAACATTTCATTTACCTATAAAGTATTAATATAGACTGTTCCGTACTATAAATAAATATGAAGAAAGTTCTGTTTATCGCGCTCGGATTATATATACCCTAGGATGGGCATAATGTCATCTTAAATCTGTTTTGTTACTTTTACTGTTGTGTAAAACTTTCTGTTATTGAATAGATATTATTCTTACAATCCCACATTTTTTTTTCCTAAGAAAATTAAATACCGTAAAACTTCTAATAAATGTTCTTCCTTCATTAATGCCTAACCTCCCCTGACACTTTTTTTTTCTGGAAAAAAAAATTGAAAGTTATAGTTATTTTATGTCTGTGTGTAAACTCAATGACTGTGAAACACAGTTTGTAATATTTGCTAATTAATTCATATTACAAAATTAATACACTCCAGTACTGCTCACATTTGTAGAAAATAAATGGAAAGAGAAAAGTGATAAATACAGGGCATTTATTGGAAGTTTTATGGTATTTTAAGAAATAATTTATGTAGAAACTTAAGTTGTTCATGAAATCTTGCCATATTTTGTCAAAATTACCTACCTGATGTACACCAAAAGCATGAAAAATTTTTTTGTACATGTATGAACACAGTATATAATTATGAAGTGGCCAGTTTAGTTTTAGGTATTTATATACATTTGCTAAGACTTAAAGGCTCATTTGGCCCCGAAAATGCTTTTATTTGTATTTCTCAATAGGTTTTTATTTTTGATGATCTGTTATAACAATTACAGTTCTGTTATTACAATTACAATTCTGTTATTACAATTACAGTTCTGTTATTACAATTACAGTTCTGTTATTACAATTACAGTTCTGTTATTACAATTACAGTTCTGTTATCACAATTACAGTTCTGTTATCACAATTACAGTTCTGTTATTACAATTACAGTTCTGTTATTACAATTACAGTTCTGTTATTACATTAACAGTTTACAAAGCAATATTAATACAGCTGAAACATCCTTTGCTTTTGGTCAAATAGTAAAGTTATAGTGATTTGGTATTTTGTTTATTATGGATGACAAAATCATACTTTACTGTTTACATTTTACTACTAATATTATGATAAATGATTTCACAGGTGTTTGACACGTTAATTTGTCACTATAGTATATATGCATCTTTTTTTTTTTGGCGTATTTAACAAAGTGCCGAACACCTGTGGTTCAATGCTGCATTTTGCTTTCTTCACATATACTCTAAATCTGTAAGTAAAATATTATTTAAAAAAAAAACAATAGTGTGTCTACCTTTTCTTCAAAGGTGAAAATTGTATTTTTTTCTCAGGCTTTATGTATCTATAAGAAATATGTATTTCTTCATTCTCATGTTTACCTAATCGTGCTTTGTTCAATCTGTCATTCCAATATTACCTTTATTCTTTTTTGAAAAACATGGAATTATATTTTTTGTTGCCCCATGAAAAGCAGTTATGGCCTAGAAATCTACATGTATGTATTGCAATACCAATTTTACCAACAAGAATGATTACCTTTAGTCTCTTTAACACTTAAAACTTAGGTACAGTACTGATAATATTTTCATAATGCTGATTATGATCGATATAGTATAATGCAAGATTATTGAAAAAGATTTTTAGGTAAAACTTTATTCAAGGTTATAGGTTACAGTTTTGTAACTTTTATGTGAAGTGTAATGCACCCATAAAAATGCTGCCAAATAGCTCAGTTGGTAAGGCCGCAAAATAGTATTCCAAGAATCCCTGGTTCAAGTTCTGTACAGGCTTCACATTTTTCTCACCATGTAACACTTGTTACTTCTTGAAACTTAGATTCTTGATACTTTTCAACTGTTGTCCATAAGTATATAATGTAGGAGTAATGGCCCTTGTTGAATAGATGTTATCTGAATCTCAGCAAATGTGGTTTTTCCCATCTAATCCTGGGGAACAAACAACCTTTACCATTATAGCTCTTGGGTGCAATACCATTCATAAAAAAGAGATCAAAATATTGCGTTTACTATAGTAGTAACTATAAAAGTTTGTTTGTACCTAGGACTAGATGGGAAAACCCCACACATGCCTAGACCCTGGGTATCTCTATTCTTGTGAGAGCCATAAATAGTCATAATAATAATTATGTATAAAAATTCTCAACTAGTTTTGTATGTTCATCTTCTTGTGTTAATTGGTATAAATACAAACCACAGAACCTTCAGTCTCTCTTGTGATTCTTTCCCCATATGTTCCTATTTGACTGCAAATTTAAATGTTATTCTACATACAATTGTGATAAATTTAACCTTAATTTATTATATTATTCAAGACCTAATATTAGTTTTACATTTAAATTTACTGCTGTAATTTGTGTAACCAATAATTGTAGATGATATATATTTGTGATAGTCAAAAGAAAATAAAAAAATGTTGGATTATAAATGGTGTTTGTTGAGTTTCATGTTAGTAAACCATTTAAATGTGGTAGTGTGACCGAGTGGTTAATACACCTGACTTGTAACCATAGGATTGCTGGCTTCATGGAATTTGAACCTTGTCAAGGGCAGGACATTGTTTCCATTAGCTTGGATATTTTATGTCAGGAAGATACTAAGCAAGTTTAACATATTCTGTATTTCTCGCAAAAAAATATTTTACATATAGTTAGTGGTTCTACTTGGGAGCTTGCTAGTCTGGGATAATGTACAGAGGGGCAACTGTTGTATTCCTGTATCAGATAAACAAGCTAGAAAATCATCATATGAACAATACTTAACAGTAATTTAGTTTCACCAGGGCCAGTGTCTTCTTGCAGTCCAAAGACTATAGGAAACTTTTAAAATTGGCTCTCTACTTCAGGGTTCTACCTCACCTTTTATTGCAGGTCATGTGCAAAATGCATTCAGTCATGGTATAATTATAAATATAAAGGAATAAAAAAATGTCAATCAAATACTGTAGAACCGGATCATTTGCAAGACTGTGGTGTTGTAGTATCAGTTGCCAATATGCAGCAAGTTCCATGTTCAAAAACGCATTTGGTGGTAACTTTGATGTCATGTGATCAACAAATGGCTGAAACTATTGGTATAAATCAACAGAATCTAATCTAAAATATAGTCAACTTTTCACATTCCAAATTTCAACTCACTACTTGAAAGTTTGCCAGTCATGTTCTACCATGAATCAAGCAAGGAAGGTAGTAGTTCTGTTTTACAATGGCTGATGTTAGGTTCTGGTCAATGTTCTACTGCTATCACAGTGTAGAATTAATTGCCTTTCAATGTGTATGGATTATTGTGATAACAAACACCTGTCATGTATCATATATTGCAAGCTGACACTTCAACTTGTACTATCTTCTATAGATGAATTTCTTCACAGGGATGAATTAAACTTTAAACCAATTATTAATAAAATAAAATTTAAACCACTTACATGATCTTTATAATTATCTACTACACAAACTTTTCTTTCTCCAACGTTTCGAGGCAGAACCCCTCAAATCATTGGAGATAGAAATGTTTGTGTAGTAGATAATTATTAACTATCTGTATCCAGAATGAATTTAAAGTGATCTTTATAGCTCAAGAAAAATTTCAATAAAAAAGAACAGTCAAGAGGGATATATTCTGCACAAATATGTATTATCAACAACAAACCAATATAAGCAATATAGATTATTTTATTTTTTAGCTTTCCATTCCAAAAGGACAAAATAAACCTCCCCAGTCTGTATATGTATCATTTATAAACAGAATCTATCAAACATGATGTAAAATGTTTGTACATTAGTACATACATATATATTTTATCAACATATGAACATTTAGTAATAAACATTTAACATTCTGTCACAGCCATATAAGGTACACAAGTATAAACAAATATCATGTGGACTGAAATGAAAATCTTACTTGCATAGTAAAAACAGTAATCTGATGTGCTGGGTCTACTTAAAAAATTCGGTTTAATTATATTGTTAATCAAGATATATACACATATATGCAGATCTTAACATGTTTGGTCATACCAGTTTTTCTAGATAACTAACCTGTTTATTTGTTTTGGGTTTTATGTCACACCGACACAGTATAGGTCATATGGAGACATTCTAGCTTTAGTGGTGAAGGAAGACCTCAGGTGTCCTTTAGTGCATTATTTCAGGCACCAATGGGCACCTGAGTAGAACCAACGATGTTCGGTAAGCTAGCTGGACAGCTTTGAAAGAATCCAAAGTCCCTGCCGAGATTTTAACCCACAGCAGTGAGGGGCAAGAGGTTTGAAGTCAACCAACTTAACCACTCGGCCACGGACACTCCTATTAACTAACCTGTAATCACCAATATCTTTACAAGTAAAAGAATCATTTTACCAGTAGCTTGACCAGGGACTTGCACTTGGCATCCTTTTACTTAACTAGATCATTCAGGTTTTATGTTTCCACATCTTATGCAATCTTTGTTCAAACAACATTTAATTAAACCAAAATACAGGAAGCAGATCATATAAATAAATCCATTGCATCATTTTAGAAAATGTAGTCACTTAGTCCAAATTATAAGACTTGTCCAAAAAAATGGAGATACTTTAAGGACGGGTGATGTCTTTTCCCTAATGGTTTGACGGTAGGAAAAAGAAACAGTATGTAAAATGGGTTTAACTTGTCATGCCAAATTAATCAAGTTAGTTATGTATTTTCTCAGACAAAAGGTGTATCAAGACGTAATAATAGCAATGCTGCTTTCAATGTTATGTGACAGCTTAAGATAGTCCTGTTTTCCTGAAAAAATGTTTTAACTTTTACATCATCAAACTTTCACAATTCCTTAGTGGCTATATATACATGTACAATGTTTGATGCAGAAGAAAACCGAAATATTGATACACATGTATATTGTGATTTTACAACATTGTTACACCAATCTATTTATAGGATTCAAACAGGAATACAATATATGTTGTAACATAGTATATTCATCCTCCTGTCTCAGTTGTTTCTTCTATTTCAACACCAAGTAAAATCCTGATGTATGTAACTAATCCATCATGGCGGCCCCTTCCCCTCCAGTAGCATCATCAGCAATGTGAAGGTCATCAAGCATTTCTTGGAGACTGATCTGGGGAATACCCTCCTCATCTGTGTCATCCATGTCAATGGGAATCCTGTTCTTGTCTAAAAATAGAAACATTACTTGTTCATATGCGTCCTGATCTTACAAACAGTTAAAACAGTTATTCATTTGAAACTTTTTGTTTTTCTGATGTTAACGCCAATTTAACACATTTTTTGTCTCAGCTGTTTATCCACCTAACTAGCTTTCCTGGATAACTAACCAGTGATTTTCAATTTCTTGGCAAGTGACCAACTATTAATCTGATATGATTTCTGAATCAGCACCAAGAGACAAATGACCATTAGACTCGATGTTCCAGATCAATTGTCACACAGAACCTGCGACCACTAGATTACTAATGTAAATTGTGCTCTCCCTATTGAACAAAGTGGCTGTGGAGATTAAACTCACAAAAATTGGCTTATAAACAAACATAACACTCTAGACCACTAAGCAAAAGAATCTATCCCGATACTTCTGCGTGAGTTTTTTTTATTGTTTTGTTTGTTTTATAGTGATTGGTGATAGTGTGCGCCTGGATATTACAGAGTAGATTTCTTTTAAGGATTTTAACAAGAAATAGTTTTTGAGATAAAAGACACATGCCTGCAGAACAAACCATTCACAAGTATGTAAACAATAACCTAGAAGTATACCTTTATATATATTGACATTCTGTCTGATAGAGGGGTCTTCTTCCAAATCCTCCAGGAAATCTGTGTACTCACTGAAATTAAACAATTTTATGTAATAATGTTATAAACTGATTAAAACTACTAGTCTAATAAGGTATTTCTTTATGACAAGATCACTGTCAAGATTATATATCAAAATTCCATGGGAAAAAATCTTATTTCATGACAGTCATTGTCAAGGTTCTTTCATAATTTCAAGATTATATAATGCAGTTTATGTTTAAAGGACTTACTTCATGACAAAATCACTGTCAAGGTTACAAAGTCAATTATTTCTCAAAGACTTACTTCAAGACAGAATTGCTGTCGAGGTGATACAGTAATTCTATATATAAAAGACTTAATTCAAGACAAAATTGCTGTTGAGGTGATTTAGTAATTCTATGTAAAAGACTTACTTCATGACAGAATTGCTGCCAAGGTGATATAGTAATTCTATATATGAAAGACTTACTTCAAGACAGAATTGCTGCCAAGGTGATATAATAATTCTATATATGAAAGACTTACTTCATGACAGAATCACTGTCAAGGTTATGTAATTCATCATTAAGGTGATGTAACTTCCACTTTCTACGTCTGTTACGTTTCTTCTTATCAGCAAATACTTTCTTCACGATCACCTAGGTAACATATATTATATACATGGTTTTTAACTTCTAACCTACTGAATTTCTAAAAAAGTCTTCACTAAAAAGCATTCTCGGAACTGTACAGAATCAGATTTTGGGATATCAAAATGAATATTTTAGGATATCAAAATGAAAATTGACAGTAAGGCAGTCAAGTACAGACATACAGACTGACCTACCTCTATACATGTAATGGTGGCAAAGGTTTATCACATTCAGTTCCATAAGGGCAAGAGTTTATGTCATTTCATTTTGTTTACTTTAGCTCATATTAGATTTATAACAAATACAATTCATTTATCAACAAACAAAAATAATAACTACAGATTTTCATGTCTATACAGGATATTGAATGAGTGTAAGTTTAATACTGAATTTAATGAACAAGTTGAATAAAAATATATTATTCGAGCCTTTGGTGAGCATTATATTATTTTATTGAACGAGTTCAATAAATTCAGTAATGAACTTACACAAATTTAATATTCTATTTATCACATACCAAAAATAAAGATTGTTTGTAGTGAAAAAGAACCATTTATATAGTATAACGCTAACATTAATCACATTTTAATGCTATGTTTATATAATGCAAATTACATCATGTCAAAATATATGCATGACCGTGCCATAACATTTTTACGGAGTAGCAAGATCAGCCAAGTATGTGATAAATCATTTCATCATACAATAATTTATTAACCCTATTGTTGGCTCATTGGTACCTCTTTATTCTCCCGTGTTGTAACTGCTCTTATCATATGTAATAACATGTGATGTATATATATATATATACATAGAGGATATTTGTTTGTTTCAGTGTAAGATCGAAAAATATTTCACCGAGTGAACACCAGATGCAATATTTTCCACGAGTGGCGTAGCCACAAGTGAAAATATAATAGCTGGGGTTCACGAGTGAAATATTATTTGATCTTACATGTAAAACAAACAAATTTTCTGTTTATTTCATGATTTTTTAACGATTTTTACACCATTTTACTGATTTTTGCCGCGTAACGTCATGCTCTTATCTTCATGACGTCATCAAATAATGACGTCACAATTGAAGCAAAATTAATTCCATGATTATTTTAGATTTAGATGTTTTTTTCAGCACAACGTTCGTAAATATTTACGAACTACAGTTATCACGTACATTTGTTATTATGATTGACTACATTTCCGCTGAAAAAAAAACATTCATTAATGATAAATATTTTATTTTTACGCCAAATATAGTTCGGCTACTGTGAAATTATATTTGGTAATCATTACTGTGAAATTATCAGAATATAATTAACCGTTATTATTCAGTAATCTACTGCAAAACATGTAATAAATGTATATAATAAAGTGTTCATTAAATAAACATTAAATAAAATATCAACATACCACGTCTGGAAGCTTTTCTTCTTTCAATTTCTCTATGTGCTCATTGTTTAAATTAGCATTCAACATGTCAAACCTAGAAAAGATACATGTTATCATATTTAGATATCTACAATCAATCACAATATATTAGGAGAGGGCAAAGTGACCTAGGTAACCTAGTGATCAACGACTATTCTTCTAAGTACAGAGATCATGGGCTTCATCCCTACTGGTATGACAACAATGATATTTTCTCAAGTTACACCAGTACTGATTGGTTCCAGAAACAATACTTTAAATATTTTAAAATTTACTATGACATGAAATATTTGCCATTCTGTCCTCATATGAATGTCATCTCACGCAAACAAAAATGTAGTTGAATAAAGGACGGGATTCACTTTAAGACACCCAATTATGCAAAATTTCTTTGATAAAAACTGTTTATTTTCTAATATTTGTAAGAAATATTACAATACCTACCCTAGTACAGTATCACCGGTGTTGAGAAGATGCCCTATATGTGTTCTACAGAAATACTGTTGATCATTCACACCTAGATCACTCATCCTAGATACCCAGACATCTGCTAACACATGCTGAAATATAACAAGTTTATAACTAGTCTAAGCACACTCATAATAGAGGGCGTTTTTTTTTTTTTTATTATTTGGTTGGGTTTAATGTCGCACCAACACAGTGGCGGCATGGCCGAGTGGTTAACACGTCAGACTAGTAACTCTAAGATTGCTGACGGCCGCTGGGTTCAAAACCCCCTCCTCAGCCGGGCAAGTCGTCTGTCTTCCTCAGCAAGCAAAACTTCTACACTTTTATCCGCTTAGTACCCTCCGCGTGGTCTCAGCATAAGCTCTACTAGCTCTTCAAACACAACGCACTTAAAATAAACTTGTATAAACTAACACAGTATAGGTCATATGGCGCCATTCAAGCTCTACTGGTGGAGGGACACCTCAGGCGCCCCTCGGTACATTATTTTAGGCACAGACAAGTAGAACCACTGGCATTCTATAACCTAGCTGTATAGCTTTCACACACAAAGAATCCAAAATCGCTTGTGCGACTTGAACCTTCAGTGGCGAGAGGCAATTGTTTGAAGTCACAGCCATAACCACTCAGCCTATGTACATACGACCCTATAACCGAAGTAGTGGTGAAATCTCCAAAATTTGACCTAGTGTCAAAGGTAATTTTTCAACACCCACCAAAAATCAGATATCTATACCCCACTCCCAAAAATCATATCTCTCCTCTAGTGGTATGTTGTGTCCAAATACAATTACCTGAACTATCAATGAATCATAGGTCATTTTTATGCTGTTAATGCTATAACATACTTGAAATCAAACACTTGCTTTCAACAAGCTGAGACATAAGGATTTAAAAAAATTTAATAATTGACTTTATAACATACCTTCTGTGAAGTTTGACCTCTAACAACAGGTTTATCCTTGTCCAGTACAATGTCTACTTGCATCACCATGTACTCTATCAGTTGTTTAGGTGAACACAGAGATACAAATGGTGACCTCCAGTACACTTGACCACTTACTTCAGCAACTGTCAAAATATTCACAATAATAGCTAGTTTCATTGTTGAAACATTGACTTTTACGTATAGTTTTAAATAACAATGATTCTGTATTGTAATATAGCAAAGTTCTAACTTTACTGATAAAAAGGATCCAAGGATCACTGTCATACAAACTGTCATACATACTGCATGGCTAAAATGTTTGATGTTGTTTGACTATTAAACAATCATTGTTATGAGGTTAAATCACAACCTCATCTGCAATCAAACTAAGTAATACTATATAACAACTTATTTTCTTTAATCTGATGAAACCTTAAAATCAAGAACAGTTAATTCTCTTTCTTAATGTTACTGATGTACCAGTACAAAAATGGCAAGAAAATGCCAAAATTTTTCCCAGAATGGACTCCAAAATTCCCAATTACTTAAAAAAAATTCCTAGCTTGACTGTTGTACTGACTTGTATTTTAGTTTTTTATCAATGTATGTTTTTTAAATGTATCATGATATTTTGGGCATTCACAGACCTATTCCTAACTAGGGTAAAACAAAAAAAAATAACTTATAACAAGATTGCATTTGAGAAAAATGCTATGCCACCGCATTAATACAACACTAACACTAAATAGTAGTGTAAAAACAGATTTTTTTTTGTTTCTATACAATTTTGAAGATTGTCATAATGCATAGATCCCTGACCTATCTAATTCTTATTATCAGCATTAGTGGTTAAATCTGTTGTTTAACTCAATAAAAGATCAGAGTAGGAATATATCAATGCACTTGAGTCTAGTGGAATTTGATGGTCATATTTACACAGCCTAAAATTTCATGACTACATCAAAGGACAACACAGTAAGACACTTTTTGTCAAAAATCTAGGTCAGCTGAAATCAAAGTTCACTTAACATCTTAATCTGTACACATGGGTTCAAATTTTATAGCTGTACATAAAAGGACAAGAAAGTAGGTCACATCATCAAAATCTAGGTCACCTGATATCAAAGTTCAATTTTTACAACTAAAACTGTGCACATGGTCAAAATTTCATTGCTGTACATCAAAGGACAAGAAAGTAGGTCACTGTCCCCTTGGGCAAGGCAAAATTTTGGACCCAAGGGTTTTAATTCAAAACAATTCTTGATACAGGTCCACCAAACAACATTTCAAGTCAAATATCTAAGCTGTAGCTTTTCTCCCATTCAGAAAAGATTTGTTTTATTTTCTGTTTTTACTATGTGAAACATAATGAGAATCACTGCCTGGGCGAGCCAATTTTAACACTAGGGGCATAATTGAAAACAACTTTTAGTAGAGAACCCATAGATGAATATTATATAGCAAACATCAAAGCTCTATGCCTTGTACCTTCAGACCAAATTTTTTTTTTTTTTTACTATATGTACATAGTGAAAATCAATGACTCCTGCATAACTAATCAAGGGCCATAACTCTGATTAAAGTGTCTGACCGGAACAAGCCGACGATATAGAGGATATTTGTTTAGTTCAGTGTAAGATCGGAATATATTTCACCGGGTGAGCACCAAAAGGTATATTTCACGAGTGGCGCAGCCACGAGTGAAAATATGAACTTTTGGTGTTCACAAGGTTGAAATATATTTCGATCTTACACTAAACTAAACAAATTTTCTTTTTATTATATGCAAAGAACGTTTTTTAAAAAGACATTAAACCTAATACTTGAATGAAAAGCGCGCCAAATAATAATTACAACGTGACGTCATTTACGACGTCACGTCATTAAGTTGGTACCCAGTTCTGTGCACGCTGGTATTTCACTGAAACAACGTAAGGGGCTTAAATTCAAAACAATGAAATTATCAAAGTGGTAATTTCACTGTTTCAAACAGTGAAATTACCAGTTTTATATCACTGATATATTTCTATAAACCACCGAAAAGCATGTAATAAATGCGCATCTCCTCTTGGTATTGAAGGTTCCCATAAATGTTTCGTTGAATTCCAGCCAGTAGTTGCAGAGAACTACTCCGGAAACGATTTTTTACTCTATATGCATACTACATAACTAATCAAGGGCTATAACTCTGAGTTTAAAGGGTCGGACCGGAACAAGCCGACGATATGCGCATCTCCTCTTGATATTGATGATTCCCATAAAATTTTCGTTGAATTCCAGCCAGTAGTTGCAGAGAACTACTCCGGAAACGAAAATTCGGACGGACGGATGGACGGAAGGACGGACGGACAACGCCAAAACTATATCCCCTCCCGATTCCTCGGCGGGATAACAAATATTCAAGCTCTAAGCCTTGTACCTTCAACAATAGATTTTTTGATTTTTACTATACATTTTATGTATATATTGAAAATCAATGACCCCCGGCAGGGGCAAAATTTTGACCCAGGGCTGAATTCCGTTCACAATAGTTTTTCAATGCAAAAATATCTAACGCTCTAGCATTGTCAATTGCTACGAAGAGAATTTTTTTAGACTATAAAGTTTTACTATTATACATATAAGGAAAACAATGACCCCCGGGGCTGGGCGATTTGACCCCAGGGCTATAATTTGAACAATCTGAATAGAGGTCTACCAGACAATGCCTTTATGCAAAATATCTAAGCTCTAGCCCTTTTGGGTCTTTACAAGAAGGTATTTTAAGTTTTTACCTATATGTACATATAGTGAAAAATCAATGACCCCGGGCGGCCCTGATTTGACCCCAGGGCTATAATTTGAACAATCTTGGTAATGGTCTATCAGACAATGCCTTATGCAAAATCTCTAAGGTTTAGGCCTTTTGGGGGTCTTTAACAAGAAGGTACTTTTAAGTTTTTACTATATGTACATATAGTGAAAAATCAATGACCCCGGCGGGGCGGGGCGTTTTGACCCCAGGGTTATAATTTGAACAATCTTGGTAGAGGTCTACCAGACAATGCCTTATGCAAAATATCTAAGCTATTAGCGCTTTTGGTCGTTTACAAGAATGATTTTTTAAATTTATTCTTATAATTCCTTTTGGGTTACCATGGCAACCAGAATTTCTGCATGGAATTAAATTCTTTGAACAACTTGGAAGCCCTTCACACCAAGGACTCAATCCTGCAAAGTTTTGTTGAAATTGGACAAGTGTTTTTCACAAGAAGATTTTTTTTAAGTTCACTATATAATCTATATAACACACACAACACACAAAACAAACACACACACAGGTGAATCGCTATATGCCACCGCATCGCAGATGCTGCGGTGGCATAAAAATACATGATAATCAAACATAACTTGATATAAACATACCTCTCAGTGTGTTAGGGTCTATCAAGTGTACAGTCTGTGTGACTTTATAACATACACAGATAGGGTTAATATTTCCCAGGGAGGCGGCTAACTTCTTCGGAAGACATACAATGTTGTCCTGAAAACATAAGTTATCAAGCTGTTAAAGGGAGATAACTTTTAATCAAACCGCTTGAACTGAAATGCCTCAAAGGTCTTCACTTAGATTTTACTGCAAGTTTTCCTGCCATAAAAACTAACATTGACCAATATCATACCAAATCGGTAATTTCCAGAATGGTATTTTTTCAAAATCTTGGCATTAGATTATTGTACTTAATTCCAGTTATAAATAAACGATTAACAATTATTGAATACTGAAGCTTATGAAAAATAATGGTCCGGAAATGACAGATTTATTACGATATTGGGCTGACTACTGACTCCTGCTGTATTCCACTGTTCTAATCTGAAGCACTCATTCAAAATCAAACTTTCATTTTCAAGTGTGACTGTGAACATTAACAGAAATGCCAGAAAATGATTTATAAATTGATTACGGCCAAAATGTTATATTCTTAAAACATCAGTGTATTACTGCTATATGATTTTCATGGTTTTTGATCAATTAATATTATATATTTTGTCTTAGTACATGAGGTAGATAATATCCAATAAAATATGGACATAATGCGTTTTATTTTCCACAGGTGTTTTGTTTTTTTTTTTTAAACCCTTTACTCCACAGATACGCGAATCTACTCAATTATCCATTCCCCCATAGATACGTGAATCACCGCACTCATATTATCTCCATCGTATACTCGAATCACCGCAACTGTCTTATCTCCATACATACGCGAATCACCGCAAGCAAGATTAAATGCAATTTATAAATAAAGTAATAAATGCGAGGAATCCATGAAATCATTTATGTAAAACTTTAATCAAAGTTCTACCAGTTGCCGATGTAAAATTTTTGGTTTATATTGAAAATTCTGGACAGGTAGAGTTTAAATCACCATGTGTTTACTGCAGATTTACTGGTAAATCTTACGACCTTGACCACGGAAAAGTACTGGGAGTTTTTCCCTAGCCGAGATAAATATAGCTTGGCATGCCCCAGTTACATGACAAATTCCAATATTTTTAGCACATTTATATTTAGAAAGACGAATTGATCATGTAATCACAAAATGTGTAAATCAAGGGGTATTTACATGTTAACAGTTGGACATGCTTTGTGCTATTTAATTTTAAAAGTTTTGTTGATAGAAAAGAAACAAGAGGGCCATGATGGCCGCTGAGGTCGCTCCCTGTATATAGCCCCCCCCCCCCCGGGCCAATTTTTACCAAGGGCTTTTATTTGAAACTAGACTTGGTAGACACCCATAAGAAGATGTTTCATGCTAAACATCTAAGTTTCTAGCTCATTGGGTTTTTTTAAAAAGAAGATTTTTAAGTTTTTACTATACACACATAGTTAAAAACAATGACACCCCTGGGGCAGGGCCAGTTTTTGACCCCTGGGTTTTATTTGAACAAACTTTGTGGATATTTACTTAAAGATGTTTCATGTATATAATATCTAAACTCAAGCTATTTTGGGTTTTTTCAAGGAAGATTTTTAAGTTTTTGCTATACACATATAAGGAAAATCAATGACCCCCCCCGGGCAGGGCCAGTTTGACCCCAGGGCTTTTATTTGAACAAACTTGGTAGACACCTATTAGAACATGTTTCATGCTAAATATCTTAGCTCTAGCTCTTTGAGTTCTTTAAAAGAAGATTTTTTAAGTTTTTGACTATATGCATATAGGGAAAATCAATGACCCCCTGGGGCAGGGCCAATTTTGACCCCAGGGCTTTTATTTGAACAAACTTGGTAGACACTCATTAGAAGATGTTTCATGATGCTAAATATCTTAGCTCTAGCTCTTTTGGGTTCTTTAAAAGAAGATTTTTCAAGTTTTTTACTATAGGCATATTAGGGAAAATCTATGACCCCTGGGACGGGGCCAATTTTTGACCCCAGGGCTTTTTTATTTGAACAAAACTTGGTAGACATTCACTAGAAGATGTTTCATGCCAAATATCTAAGCTCTAGCTCTTACGGTTCTTTAAAAGAAGATTTTTAAAGTTTTTACTTTATGCATATAGGGAAAATCAATGACCCCGCCGGGGCGGGGCCAATTTTGACCCCAGGGCTTTTATTTGAACAAACTTGGTAGACACTCACTAGAGAGATATTTCATGTCAAATATCTTAGCTCTAGCTCTTTTTGGGTTCTTTAAAAAGAAGATTTTTTAAGTTTTTTTACTATATGCATATAGGGAAAAATCAATGACCCCCTGGGGCGGGACCAATTTTGACCCCAGGGCTTTTATTTGAACAAACTTGGTAGACATTCACTAGAAGATGTTTCAATGCCAAATATCTAAGCTCTAGCTCTTACGGTTCTTTAAAAGAAGTATTTTTTAAGGTTTTTTTACTATATGCATATAGGGAAAATCAATGACCCCCCGGGGCGGGGCCATTTTTTGAACCCAGGGCTTTTTTTTGAACAAACTTGATAGACACTCACTAGAAGATATTTCATGTCATAATATCTTAGCTCTAGCTCTTTGGGTTCTTTAAAAGAAGATTTATTAAGTTTTTACTATATGCATACAGGGAAAATCTATGACCCCCTAGGGAAGGGCCAATTTTGACCTCAGGGCTTTTATTTGAACAAACTTGGTAGACACTCATTAGAAGATGTTTCATGCTAAATATCTTTGCTCTAGCTCTTTGGGTTCTTTAAAAGAAGATTTTTTAAGTTTTTACTATATGCATATAGGGAAAATCAATGACCCCCTGGGGCGGGACCAATTTTGACCCCAGGGCTTTTATTTGAACAAACTTGGTAGTGTTATGTAATGGCAACATATTAACATGTAAATAATTTATATCTGAACCAGTGGTATTTCCCAATATTATCATTGTTCTATTTTTAGGACATAAACACATGTTATGTACTAGAAGGTTCTTACCTTGTGTAGAAAAACTCATGCATTACTTATTTTAGCATAGAAACTTCTGGAATGATGCTTTTATTGTTGAAGTTGCTAAGATTATGATTACTTGAGAACAAATAATAGACCTTTCTGGAAAACTTCTTAGTTAATATATAAATAAGGAGACATTTTTTCATTAATCTTATCTTTAAGTCATCAGTTACCTTTTTTAGTGCATCAAGTGATCTTTTAAAAAGTCATAAATATGATTGGGAAAGTAATTATTCAACTTGGAAATTAAGTGATTTATTGAGCTTGGATTATTAATTATTCTTGTGGATTTTATTGTGGGAATTTATTCTAAAGTGTTCTTGGATTTAACTTGGAATTTTAACTGTGCTATTTTGAAAAAGGATCTTTCCAGGATCAGTTAACTAGACATTTGTAAATTTTTATTTGGACTTCAGGTATTTTGTAAAAGATTAATTTGTTATTTTATTTTTCTTTAATAATTTTTTTGTTAAATAAATTTTGTTTTGGTTAAAAGTTTGTTGCTGGGCCCCCTTTTCTTTCTCGTTACGCCCTGGCTCGTAATCAGAAATTGGGGGCTCGTCCGGGATTTTGAATAATTTTCTTTTTTTGGCTACATTATTGGAAATTATTACCGTTTACTTTTAACATTTTATTATTTACCGGGTATTTACTCATCTGAGTTGATATCATAGTTTTTTTCTATTTAAGTTGTTTACCTTTCAGTTTTTGAAATTTTTGAAACACATTCACTTTTTCTGAGTTTAAAAACCAGCAGCAAGCAGTCAATGTTTTTTAAATTTAGAAAAGTTTTGTAGCTGAAACCTTCCCAGGAGGTATTAGATTTTGGCTAAGAAAACTGATTTTGCCCTCGATTCTTGCAAAAAAAAGTATAATTTATCAGGAAATTTAAAATCTTCAATGCGTAAACAAGAAAATTAAAAAAATCTTCTGATTCATTATTTTTGTGGAATGAAGATATTTTTTGGACAAAGATGCACTTTCTCTGATTGTTGAAACAAACCCCAGAAATTAAGAATAAAGAGCTTGAACTTCAATTTTAAATTTGAACTAAAAAAATGCAATTTAAGAAAAAGAAAAGGGAAGAAAGACAGGTTATAAAAAAGAAAGGGAAGAAAGACTTGTTAGAAAAAAGAAAGGGAAAAAAAAGAAAGGGAAAGGCAGTTTTGAAAAAGAAAAGGGAAGAGAGAAAATTAGAAAAAAAAAGAGAAGAGAGAGAAAATTTCAGTTAAGAATGAGAGAATTAGAAATCAAAGGAGAGCAATCATTTTTTGAACATAGAAATAAATTCAAAATTTGATGTCACTAAAAATTATTTAGGTTTTTGTTCCACCTTTCCCCAAGAAAAAGAAAGTTGATAAGTATTTTTTCTTCATTTTTGAAAAGGTTGCTGAAAAATTTAAAAATGCCCAAGAGAGCACTGGACATTACTTTCACTAGAGCGTCTTAACTGGTAAAAAGCTCGCTGAAATCTATTACACAACAACTTACTGTCGAACAAAGCTCTAATTAAATGATAATGTAAAAGAATTAATTTCTGAAAGGTTATGAGTTTAGTACCAGAAAGGCCTTACAGGAAAAAAATTTCAAAAATTCCCTTAAGAAAGAAATTTGGTAAAACCCCATGTTAAATTTTGAAAGGGAAGAAAAAAAAAACTTTTTAAAATCGGTGGTGTCTATCTAAGAAAATAAAAAAAAATCTTTGGAAAAGCTCAGACAGTTTCATGTTAGTTGAAGGGGTTTTAAACGTTGTATTCACTCAGATTTTAAAAATCTTAAACCTAAAATAAAAAAACAGGTAGAAATTTTGGGAAGAAGCTCCCCCCGTCTAGCTGATGATTATTTTTTAAAACCCAAAAAAAGTTTTCTTTTTTTTAAAAAAGGGGGAATTTCTACACCCTAAACTTTTTAAATTCCAAGTTCATTTTCTGGTAATATATCGGGTTTATCTAGCCCAGTAAAAATACTCCCAAAAAAGTAAAATTTTGATGAACAAAAAGGGTCATAGCCCCTTTTTCTCGTCCTACATGAAATTATTCCCAAGAAAAATTTTGGACATCTTATATCTTTTGTTTTTTCCCTTAAAAAAAGGGAGGCAACCCCAAAACCCCCGGGGGATGGGGCCCCAAACCCCAAACGGGTTTCTTCCCAACTTAAAGGGTCTGAACCTCATTTTCTTGTATTGAAAATAATGAAATTTTTGAAGGTAAAAAGAACCCAATTTCTGTTTCTAAAATTTGGGGGATTTATGAACCATTTTTTTGGGAAAGGTTTCCTTGTCATTTATGGGGTGATCCCTTGCCCACCTACTCCTATTCCCCAATTTTTAAGAAAACCAGGGAGTTCTCAATCTTTTATTTTAGCGATAACTCCCTTTTTTGAGAAGATTTCTTCTGGTTTCTGTGCCCTTTAAATTTCAGGTGTAGATTGGGGGTTTTTAATTTTCCCCCCTCCATAATATTTATTTGTCCTCAGTTTTGGAAAAGGGGGCCGGTGGCTGTGGGGTAAAAAGTTTCTTTTTTAAACCCCTTTAAAGGGGGTTTTTTTAAATTGCAGGTAAGACTTAGCTAAAAAGTAAGGTTTTAAAATTAAAATCCACTTGTAACTGAAAACTCCTTGTGTGGATCAGACACCTGCCCCCAAAATTTGAAAAGGAAAAATTCCTGCCCTTTTTAAAACCCCCTTCATTTTGCATTCCCTCAAAGCTATGGCAAAGGGAAGGCCTTTCCCAAAAAAAGATAATTAATTGTTCAGATTTTGATTTTTAAGCTGATCCCCTTTTTATAGGCCCAGTTTTTTGGATTTTTGGAAAATAAAAATTTTTCTTTTCACTCCAATCTCCCTGAAACTCAAAACAGTTTTTCAAATCTGCCCTTTTTCTACACCAAGATCTAAAGATAAAAGGAAAGGGACTTTTGCTGTCAAGGTCACAGCTTATCCAGGAACAACAAAATGATCCTGAGATTTCAGTCCTTTATCCCAAAAGGCTTTTTTTAGTGAAGATGAAAAGCTTTACAAGTCCCTGTTTGTTATTTATGAAAAAATGGGATTTTAATGAGAAAATGGCGACCGCCCAATGTCCCTGCTGAAGAGGAGTGGAACAGTTTAATCACCAAAATTGTGGTCCCTAAATCATATCGGGCCGGGAAAGGAAATATTAAGCTTGGCTTTCATGAAAACACCCATGGCAGGTCATTTAGGGGTTTAATAAAACCTATCATAAAATTCTCAATCATTTTTATTGGCCTGGCCTTAAAGACAGAGGTATCTAGGTACTGTAAAAATCTTGTCATACTTTGTCAGGGGTGGGGTTTGGAAAAAACCCAACCAGACAAATACCCAAAGCTCAATTTTCAGCCTATTTCCCCGCTTTTGATGAAAAAACCTTTTTTTAAAAAGAAAATTTTTATTGAAATGTTATTTGGTCCTTACCCAAAAAATAAAAAACAGGTTCTCAAATACTTAAAAACAAATTTTGTGTGCTTTCTAAAAGGCTTCCCTGAAGCTATTCCCCTTTAAGGGAAAAATTAAAGCCAAAAATATTGTTAAGGCTTTTTGTGGGGGGTTTTTCAAATTTTTTTTTTGGTTTACCTTTAAAACAGTACAGTCTGAAACAAGGGGGAAAACTTTTTTTCTGGTAAATTTTTCCAAACAGGTCATGCACCCAGTTAAGGGGATTTTAAATCCCAATTTAGGTCTTCAAACCCCTTCCCCCCTGAAAGTCAAGGTGCTTTTTGAAAAATTTTCACCGACTCTTTAAAAAAAATGATTAGGTCAATTTTTTGTTTTGAAAATTTAAAAAAGAAAACCCCCCCCGGGGATTTAAAGGATCCATTTATTTTTTATTTCTGTAAGGAAGAATCTGTTTCAAAGGGAAACTCTTGGCTTCAGCCCTTTTGAAAAATTTGTATTTGGTTTACCCTGTCCCCAGGACCCCCCTTAAAACTTTTTCAAAGAGAAAATTCCTGTCTGGAAAATGACATATCTTTAAAAATTTTCTTCCCGTAATGTATCAGATTTTCAAATAAAAGGTTTAAATAATGCATGTGAGTTAGCTAAAGGGTTTTAAATTTAAAAAACAACAAAAAAGTAAAATGAAATCAAGGTTTTGAAAGGGGAAAGCCCCTGGAAAGAAAATTTTTTAACCCCCGGTGATAAAAAGTAAATTGCCTTTTTTTTACTTATTTCCCGGAAAACCCCTTACAGGGAAGAATACCTTTGGTGTGGCCCTTTTACTTTTTGAAAGAAAGGGGCAGGTGAACCCTTAATTATATTTTTAATACTCCTGGGGGGGGGGCGAAAAGCAAAAAACAAATGGTCAATAAATATGTTAAAAAAAAAATATTTTGGGCAGAGATAGCAAAAATTAGTAAAACCCATAAAACTTTTGTAAACCTGTTCCACAAAATCAAAGTTCAATTTTAATCCCCAATAGTTGGTTTTAAAATTTTTTAAAAGCCCGATCCCCGGTTCAGCAAAACTTGAAAATTCCCCGATATTCCGAAAAATCCCCCCGGATTTAAAAACCCCTTTCTCAAAATTTTAAAACCCCCTCCCAAACGAGATGAAAAATGAAAAAGCTTATTTTATGAATATGGGAAAAAATTTAAATTTCCCCGATATTTCCCCAAAACGGACTGATTTAAAATAAAATATGACCCTCCCCTTTTGAAAACTCCCCGAAAACCCCAATAAAAACAACTCCCCCCTATGAAGCAAATCCCTTTAAACCCAAAAAAACCTAAGACAAGAAGTTCAAATATTTAAATTTTTAAAAATGACTTTAAATTTAAAACCCAAATCAAAGCAATTTCGCTCTCCATGTTTTTCCCGGTTTTCCCGAAAACAAAAGGGAAAAAATATAGAATGTTTTACAGATTATGTTTAAAGTGAACTCTGTTAAAAAAAAAACTGATTCATTTCCAAAAACCAAGAATTTATGACTGTATTTACAAAATTTTTTGGGAAAAGCCCAAAGTATTTTTGACAAAAATTTTTATCCTAAAAAGGAATTTTGGCAAATTCCCCTTAACTGATAAAAGCTAAAAGAAAAATTCAGCCTTTTTTAAAAACACCAACGGCTTATATTTTTTAAAATTTTTAAAGTATTGGGCCCTTTGGGATTTTAAAAAATCAAACCCGGGGAACTTTTCAGAGACTTTTTAACATTTTGGGAATATCTTGGGGCTAAATTGGATGTGAGCTTAAAATTATGAAAGCAAAACATCCCACCTTTTGATTTTAAAAGGGAAGGAAAACTCAAAAACCCCATTTTTTTAGGGAATTTTTTTCGAACCGACTTTAAATGATGCTTTAAATTTACATTAACTTGCAAAAAGTGGGAATTTTTTTTCAATTTCAAATTTTTAACATTTTTAGGACAATTTTAGTGGGACAGGGGGAAAGGGAAAACCCCAATAGAAGCTAAGGGCCAAAAACTTTTCTCTGAATTTTCCCCCGTGCCTAAATTGTAAAAAAACAACTGATGCGTTTCCTTTGGTTTTTGGCAATTTGGGGAATTTTCTTAAAATTTTTTTTAATAAATTTTTTCGGTTAATTTCAGAACCCTTTGGGCAAATTTTTCTAAAAGGGAAAAAAAAACAAATTCCCTTTTGGAAAAGGGCAAGTGTCAAAAGGCATTTGGGCCAAGCCTTAAAAACCATAATTAAGAGTGCAACAGTTCTCTTGGCCCCCAGAAATTTTAAATTAAAAAAAATTTAAGTTAGCTTAAAATGCTAGTGAAAATAGGTGGGGTGGGGAAAGGGGTTTTGATCCCAAGAAAGGGAAACCAATGGTGGTTTTACCTGTTTTGGGTTACTTTTCCCAAAAAGTTTTAATGAAATCAGGAAAAAATTACTCCCACTTAGGGGAAAAAAGTCCTTGCCCCTTAATTTCTTGCTAAATTTAGATTTTGGGGGGAAATTTTAATCTAACTTCTTCAAAAGTTGGGGCCCGTTGGGTTTTCTTTTGTGACACAAACCCCTCACTTTTTTTGCAAAAAAACTTAAAAAACCCAAAAAACAAAGGTTTGTTGAGGTGGAGCTTATTTTTGCAAAAAATATATCTTAAAATTAACCCCATTAAAAGGGAAAGATTTAAATTTGGGTCCCGATGGGACTTTCACGGGGTCTAAAACTGTTTTTTTTTGAGTAATTTTTTAAAAAAAAAATTTTATGATATGTTTTATTTTTTTTTTGTTGTTTTTTGCTATTGTTTGTTTAAAAATTTTATGAAAAATGAATTTGGGTTTTTTTTTTTTTGTTGTTTTTGCTATTGTTTGTAAAACAATATATATGAATGTAAAAAAAATTGTTTAACATTTCTCCTATGTTTTTTTGTTAGTTAAAATTTTTGAATTTAAAAGTAAAAAAAAATATTCCCTTTCATTCCCTATTTCCTTTTTTTTTGAAGAAGGGGGGGAAATGTTATGTATGGAACATAATTACAATTATAAAAAATTATATCTGACCCGTTGGGATTTTCCCCAAAATTATTTAAATTTTTTCTATTTTTAGAAAATTTAAACTACATGTATGTACCCCAGAAGGTTTCTTCCTGTTGTAGAAAAAAAAACAAAAACAAAAATTAAAAATTTAAAATAGAAACTTTCTGGAATGAAACTTTTATTTTGAAAATTGCTAGATTTATGAATTTCTTTTTAGAAAAAATAGACCTTTTCTGGAAAATTTTTTAAGTTAATATAAAATAAAGGGACATTTTTCCCTTAATCTTTCCTTTAAGTCCCCTCATTTTTCCTTTTTTTGGCATCGGAAGGTGGATTTTTTTTAAGTCGCTCAAAAAAATAAATTTGGGGGGTAAATTTTTTCAAACTTTTGGAAAATTTAAATGGATTTATTGGAGCTTTGGGTTATTAATTATTTTTGGGGGATTTTATTTTGGGAATTTTTTCTAAAATGTTTCTTGGATTTAAAATTTTGGGTTTAAAATTTGCTATTGAAAAAGGATCATTTTCCCCCATTTAGACTAGACCCTTTGTAATTTTTTATTTTTGGAAATTCAGGTATTTGTAAAGATAATTTGTTATTTTATTTTTCTTTAATAATTTTTCTGTAATAAATTTGTTATTGTTACAAGTTTGTTGCTGGCTTTTCTTTCTCGTTACGCCTGGCTCGTAACAGTAGACATTCACTAGAAGATGTTTCATGCCAAATATCTAAGCTCTAGCTTTGACAGTTCTTTAAAAGAAGATTTTTTAAGTTTTTACTATATGCATATAGGGAAAATCAATGACCCCCCGGGCCGGGGCCAATTTTGACCCCAGGGCTTTTATTTGAACAAACTTGGTAGACACTCACTAGAAGATGTTTCATGCCAAATATCTTAGCTCTAGCTCTTTGGGTTCTTTAAAAGAAGATTTTTTAAGTTTTTACTATATGCATATAGGGAAAATCAATGACCCCCTGGGGCGGGGCCAATTTTGACCCTAGGGCTTTTATTTGAACAAACTTTGTAGACACTCATTTAGAAGATGTTTCATGCCAAATATCTAAGCTCTAGCTCTTACGGTTCTTTAAAAGAAGATATTTAAAGATTTTTCTTTCGGTTGCCATGGCAACCAGAGTTCTGCATGATATGGAATTCTTTGAACAATCTTGATAGAGCTTCATACAAAGAGTATTCCTGCCAAGTTTCATTAACATTGGCCTTGCGGTATCATAGAAGATGTCCTTAGAATATTTAAAATGTGGACGGACGACAGACGACGGACGCCATTTGGTTGGCCATCCTAAAAGCTCACCTGCACTTTGTGCAAGGTGAGCTAAAAAGGATTTAACATTAGTTTTGTGTAAATGTGTTGACAGTTTTGGTGTTATGTAAGTGCAAATTAATTAGCCAATAAAATCACGGAGAACGGTATATATCACGCTGTGCAATGGAATTTATGCAAATTAGCAAGGGGCCATTTAATTAGTTGACTCGTGGTACATTGTTTATTCAGTATCGCACAGCTGTCAAAACAAAGCAATCAAGGCTGATTGTCGGCATTATTTTAAGATGGGTTTTTTTTAAAGAAAAATACATAATATATATACATGGATTATTAAATAAATAGGCATTAAAAATATTACATTCATAATGAAAACAGAAATAAAATATAGTAATACTATTGTGTTTTTGCCTTTTATCTTCAAAGCCCCTGACTTTATAGATCTTTAAACCCCAAAAAATTATATCCCGCCCTTTTCTAAAATACATTTAAAAAAACCCTTTTACAC
>NW_026854138.1:0-140637 GCF_026571515.1 Ruditapes philippinarum
GAATGGTACTATTTTTTTCTTACCAAAAATTAATTGGAAAACATTTTTATTTAGAATGTTATTGCAGATTATTTAAAGGTTCCTACTTTCTAAAAAAGGGCCCTCATAACATTCTAGCTTGAGTTTTCAGAAAAAGTGGCCATAACTTGATTTCCGTACGGTAAACTTTGTTTAAATTTTGCATACAGGTGTACTTTGAGGTATACATCTGACTTATGATGTCAATTTTAAGTTCCTGATAGTGCCCATTAGGGTCCTTATACCTTAAGTGATTTTTGCAACAATAGGCACCCATCAACATATGAGTGTTCCGTTCTAGACGACAAATTACGAAAATCTTTAGAACGTTTTGAAAATAATTGAAAATCTATCATTAATGAACAATTATAACAGAACACAGACTCGTCAAAATTGTAATATACTCTATTACGAAGTAAATGCATTCCCCTGTTTATTATTGCAAATATTTACACTGATCACCATACGATAAACACAACAAAAAGAATAGAATTGCCCTAAGCGACAAAATCATTGCTTGGCGTTATGAGTTGTATTCGTTATTGTCAATGAAAGTGTATTTATTTTCAATGCTATAATTACTGTATCCTGTAATATTTGTCAAAGCATATCGTAATGACTTAAAATTATTTCAATGTAAGTCTGTGTGAGTACCAGCGAAATAATAGGCTAGATCAATGAAAGTGGAAAATGCTACTTTGTTTTGGAAAATTTTAAAACGGTATAAACCCGATTCAACAATCGATACTAGTATAAAAACAGAGGAGTGTTGTTTTTTTTATTACATGGTTTATTTAATTAATACGTAACTACACAGGAGTAATAAAACGTTCCTTAAGGGAAATCCATTTCGTTCAACTTCTGTGAAATTTAGGTCACAATCATATTCGTGCAGACGTTACAGCCAATTCTTTTAATCAGATGTTTACACTAGAAGAAATTATGTTATCTATATAACACTTTTTAATAACAAAAGTACTAGTTTTTGATGGAATCCCGGTCGAGTTTAAGAAAAAATCAATGGACGATAATGTTCCAATTTTAATATTTTTTTTAATAAAATTTTTCAAACTGGTATTTTTCCACAGTATTGGTTACCTCTATTCAAAAATCTAGTCCTAAAATATTCCTGATAATTAAAAGGGTATTTCAATTACAAACACCATGTATAAAGTCTTTGCAGGTGTTATTAGTAAAATATTGCATGACTTTGTATTGACCAAAATATATGGCAAAATTGATGAGTCGCAAGCTGGTTGCAAGACGGTACGGTACCCTTCTGTGTTTCTTCACGCGTTTTTCATGTCTGTATTGTTCCTTGTTTTGAATGATTACATGATATCTGCCTTGTTCGCTTGTTCGATTGTCGTTGGCATTTTTTTAACCATCCCTCCTTTTTCAACCTAATAGCCCTAAACCCTTTTATTCCCATATGGGCCCGTTTAGTTTTTATTGTTTCACACATTACGTGTCCCTCTTCTTTCGCCGCCCGTATGTCCACTTCCGGTTTTGGTTTGTTGCCTTCTGGGTGTCCTGCTTTGGTGTGTCGGGGGCTGCGTCCTGTGAACATTGCCTTTGCCTTGTAGATCTTTGTGTATTGAAATGTCATTTAAACATTAAGTTGCATTAACAAAGTTTAGATGTTCAAACCATAAATTATACATACAAGAGGTAGGCAGACATGTAAATATTTCATACAATGATCGCTTATGTACTTCTTGCTTAGAAAGGAACATAAGACGTATAGACTGTGAAAATAATGCATGTTTCCATTGTTGTGAAATATACCTATGTTAGAAATTTATATCTTTTAAGCTAGAATGATTCTGGAAGTAGTGTAAAAACTTCTATAATTTGTTTTCAACTTGTAATGATGAAACTCTTTGAAAATCTACATATATCTATCATTATAGAATGCATTAAAGTTAGTAGACACGGTCATTAATATTGCTATTATATTATATTGACATGACCATTTTATAAATTCTGTTTAATTGTTTGATATATATTTTAGACCGTATACCTTTAATTATGAAATAAATAAATAGTTGAGTTGAGTTGAGGTGAGGTGAGTTATAGAGGCAATAGCCGAGGTCAATATGATGGTCTGATATTCTTAAAAAATCAGGACATGTAAAGCCTAACAAAGAGAAAGCAAAACATATCGCCTGTTTTCATTAAAAATCTGTTACGAAGCGCCCTAAAATGTTGACTACCGAACGCTGTGAAAACAGAAGTAATTTCAATGTAAATTTAAGTAATGATATATGAATCGAGAATTAAATCCGGTACAATGATTTTATGATCACGCGTAAATTACAGTCATTGTACGAGACTCTCATTTTTAGACAACTGGAAACAAAGTTATCCCTGGAAAGCACAAATCACAACAAAATTACATGAAAATTGCAGACTGTACTGTAAGAACCAATGATATTGTAGATATTTTAGATCATATCATAATAATCTATATATCAGGCTGTTTCCTTTTTTTTAGAAATTAAATGTCTGAATAATGAATCTGTTATGTACTTGTCAATATACTATTTCTCTTTTATATATGTTATCGCCTTTCAAAATTGTACATAATTTAGGTATATAATTTAGTTATATAAATTATGTGCGCAGCACTCATTAATATCACAAATACGTTTTCTGAGACTATAAATTTTCTTACATTTTCCGCATGAAAGGATGTTTCTGTAAAAAGATTCTGTGGAAATAATATCAATTAATTGGTCTTTGATGCCTTTATGATAGAAATTATAAGTATTTATGTGAGTATATATTTGAACATTATATCCATTACGTGATCGTTAACGCTGAATAGATTGCTAAAATAGTTCTTTGTATTTTGTTATACGTATTGTAATGTATAGTCAAAGTACTGATCGATGTCTTATGGAGCGTGTTTACTTTAAATGATAGCGTACTTACATGTAAAACATAAAAGTGTAATGTGACATGAAAACAAAATATCAAGACATAATTATCAAATACATTCTGACGTAATCAACAGCGCGTGCGTGTATTTTTAAGGACATTAGACTAGAATGTATTCTAGTCCAATAAAAATGCCTTGTGACGTATTTTTTCTTTGAAAGATATTTATTCAAAATATAAAATATTGTTTTCACAACACATTGATAGATGTACTGAAATTGATAATGGCAACTTTAAGTGATATTTTATAAAAGGAGGTACCTAGAACGGCAGAAATGATAATGTTGCAGACTCAGGTTTGATTGTGCATGTTCATGGATGGTAGTGAACTTTCAATATGAACTTTGATGTCTTCTTATCAACATGTATGATGTTGTTATCATTGCTTGACAAGTTATCCCAAATTTAATGTGGAATATAGAACAGAGCATAAATTTATATCAAACAACATCTCTTTATATACCATACAGTTAGTTATAATATACCGTTATATTCACATTCATATATCACAGTTTGCGCCTCCATTCTAGAGTTGTATAATAGTTAAAACCATCAGCATAAAGCTTTACCTATCACCAGTTTAAGTAAAATTTTTGAAAGAAAAAAAAAATACTTTCATGATTTAGTTACTTTTTCTTGGAAAAAAAGTCATATTTCCGTTTTGACAGTTCATTAAGTGACAGTTATAAAATTTCATTTACATACAAACATTTTTTTTGGAATTTACGAATAATGAAGTATATAATTAATGTTATTCTTATTTATTAGACTTTTATATTTTTGTTTAAATATCAGATCTGCTGTGGATTTACAGTTTGCCAGGAATAATTTAGGTTTTTGTTCAGAATCGACGACTTAATTGTATTTATTCTTTATTAATAAGAATCATGTCTCTTAATAAAAGCTAATTGTTCTTTTTTTGCATCGATGTACCCGATAGAAGCTTGAATCGATTGAACAATAACTTCATCATGTATTTTGTTATAAATAAAAAAATTATCAAGACATAACGGAAGATAAATGCTCTTACGTTGAGTTTTCATGAACACTTATATTATTAAACATGTATGTGTGTTATGAAACTACAACTAGTCTACTCGAAGTAGTGACAAAAAGCCTTATGCCAAAGTGACCTCGTATGAAACATCTAATTCATATTTCATTTGTTATTACAAGAGAGAAGACGAGCAGACAAAATGTAACGACGAACAAAGATTACATATTCAAATAAAAAATTAAAGTCGATTAAATTTGTCACTGAGAAAGCGCTATGTCGTGTCTATTATAACAATGTTGCGCCAATGCTGTCCGAACATTTTTTTTTGTTAAAACTAAAAACCCGCTTATATTTCGATCGCCATGGCCGTGTGGAAAATATGTTATTGTTGCAGTCTGTGTTATTCTTAATATAAGTGTAATAACAATTTTTATCAAAATAGACAGAAGCGATTAGCCAGATGGTACTAGAAATTTTGCAAATTTGCAAAGAGCGAATATGTTTCTAATAAAAGCTGCAATAAATATCGTTCACTTATTTTTAATTACATTCTTAAAAGCACCGTTTATTGACGTTTACGTCACGATTCCGCACATAAATGTGTAGTTCTCCACCTGAGATACCTACATGATTTGGTACAGACTCAACTTAACAGCCTTTAAAGGAAAATAGTGACATCGTAAACAGACGAGATTGAAAATATAAATGTAAGAAACGAAGCCAGTATCATGATAAAAACAAAAAATGATAGATTATTAAAGATGCTTTCTTGTAAACTTGATCATTTTTGAGACAAACACATGGACTTTTAAACTTCCTTAAGTCCAAAAAGACAATATATCGCTCTAAATCCATAAGTGAATAATATTGCATGGTCATTATAATATAATGATGGTAGTACGATCTTAACAATAAACCAACAAAACAATAAATTAGCAATCGTTGTCAGCTATAGCTGAAAAAGTGTTTTTTAAGATGACTCAAGATGTATCCAATTTGCTTTGTTATAATAAGAACTGCCGTCAACAATGTTAAAGTATCTCCAACGATTTGCAATAACAAACATAGAAGCATTGTAAATTTGTCATGTCGTAATTAAATTGGTTTCAATGCTATTTAAAATGCTATTCTAGTTTGTTATTTATGTATGAAACACTGGCGTTATTGAATTTTAGTGAAAATATATACACTATTTATTTGCATAATGGCGTCAGTTAGGATAACTGCAATTGATTAAATCTGTTCATCCAAGTTATAATGATATTTAAGCGTTTCAGCTTGAATCAATTTATAGCTATACAATTTATGAAAATAAAGACAAAAAAAATGAGAAGAAAAAATAAGAAAAACACAAAAAATCAGGTCAGTAGAAAATCATTTATTTCCGGTATTTATTTGTAAAATAAAAAAAGCTTCAAGTAAGTATATTTGATCTGGTGATAATTTACAAAAAAAATTAAGATATGGCAAATATATAAATGTTTTTTTTTTTTGTGTTTTTTTTTTTTTGCGCGCGTAAATTAAAGTTTAAATTTGTCAAAAGACAATTTAAAAAGTAGGCAACATATCCTAAGGGTGATTATAGCGTGTTCCCTAAACGAGAAAACAATGGGCGGAACTAAATAAAATGGAATCTTGAAAGGGTACCTGAGGCTATGAAGCCTGTATATCACAGACAAGACGTCTAAAGACAAATTTTAAAAGTAGGCAACATATTCTAAGGGTGATTATACAGTTTTCAAGTAGGAATACCGGAACCACCCGCATTGAAACAGGTCAAATAGAAGAAACTAACATACCACATAACACAATACACAACAATTATGTCGTGCTGAACGACCCTCAAGGATCGAAAATTTAACATAAAGATAATGCCTATTAATAATGAAGATACACATCATCCAGTTTGTTTGTAGTATCTTAGAAAGTTTAGATCACATACGTTGATGCTTTGAACAGTGGAAAATTGAAATAATGTCTTTATGATATTACAGTTGAGGCGTTATGGTGTTATCAGGTTGTCTTATGTTTTGTTCGAATTAAGTGATGAAATGCTACAATTGTGCGTGATCACTCAGCAAATGCGAAAACAGAATTTAATGCTCATCGAGTATTTCGTATTTGCCCATGACTGGTGGGGCAGCCCTCGTTTATTATTATTTCAATGTACTGTTGGTCTATGTTACGTTAACAGCTTATAAAAATATACATTTTGCTTATTATACCTAGAATCCCTCTAATAGGGCCTACATGGAAAAACTGTAATGTTGTATTTCATACATTTCATGTATAAATATTTAACTCTAGGAAGACATCATCTGTTGATAATTGCATCGTTTATGTAGCTAGTGATGGAGTTTTGAATAATTTCATGATACCATTTATCTTTATTTCTATTCTGTACACACACGTGTTCAATTAATTCAGAAAATGATTCTTTACAGCGCAATATTTCTAAGAAGAATTCCGAATCATTAGCCCTGCAGATTTATTACGGAGCATATGACTGAACATAGAATGTCTTTCATAGAACAAAAAACAAAAATAACACAAAAAAAACAGCAACAAAAAACAGATTTTAAACAGAAACATGTTATTGATATGAAATTGTAGGAAAAGTGTAATAAAAAGTTCTTATTAACCAATATTGAATGTTTATTTCAACATAATTCAGTCATACTTGCAATGGTGAACCACTATTGAAAACTGATTTATTCTACATTAAAAACAGCTGCCTTTAAAAGAGAAAAAAAAAGAGTCATGTAAGGCATAATTGTTACGTGAATTTATCATATTAAAGTTGGTGTAATGACCTTAAATTCTGCTCTAAGTAGACTTAGATGATATACTTGAGAAATCATTATCTAGCAATTTCGTGTCGACACATTTAATGACTCTTTTATTATATTTTTCCCTTCATGTCGGTGGTATATTTGACAGCATGTGGATATAGAGAACAAGAGTTTGATGCCTTTAAATTTTACAATTTGAATTTGTGCCGAGATTGTATATTACGGTTGTAATAAAAAATAAAAATGTTGTCAAAATGATAAAAGCAAACTTATCTAAAAACTATGCAAGGAATAATCGGAGTGATCAATGAAAGGGAGCACCAGCACTCAATCCCCCCTCCCCAATCCCCCAAAATAGAAAGAAAAAGAATTAATAAAAAGAATCGAAGTAATAAGATAACAAAAAGAAAATACACAGCCGTACATGACAAGCAATTAAACACCTAACAGGTTAACGAACTGTAACAGAAGAACACAGGAGCAGGTCGAGGAGTGCAAATTACTGCATTTTACTGCCAAATGAACTTAAAGAATATTTGAATATTTAGTGTTTTAAACTCTTTTCTGTGATATACGTTTTTATTAAAGAATTAAATTTTCTTTGATTTTTTTGTCAGTACGTATTGGATAAAAGTTCTTTAAATTGTCAACATTTTCAACAGGTTTAATATATTTTGCCAGCAATACAGATTTAACGAGAATGTATAACAAATTTTAATTTAATTGCTAAATTGCTTTGATGTTAATCTTTGTTGTTTTAGGAGATATAATGATGGATTACTACATGTATTATTTATAATTTAACAAAATATCTTGTTGATTTGAGTTAAAGATTCCTTAAACTATTGTCCTTGTTTTCAAAACGAGGCGTTATTTGTGTGTAGCAATTTTATATTGATATTACTTTGTATTTAGTTCGTTGTTCTTTCAGCTTTGTTTGTAAAATATAAACATGACTCAAGGCATGACTGTAAACAAGAATTGTAAACTCAGAGTTATCTCCTTCGAGAATGGTAGATATCGTCGGAAATTGTTTATTAAGCTGATTAGAAAAACTGTAATTATCCACTTCCTAGAATATCTTAAGGATAAGGAGCTTACTTATTAGCGTATCTTGCAAATATTTGTATTACAAGATGTTTACGACTTCTAAGCGCAATTTACTTTATTTGATAAACACTGGTCGCTACAAACCTAGGAAATAACAAAGTATGGGCATATACTTTATTAAAGAAATGAAGAAATGTAAAAACGTCAACAACGAAAATAAAAAGTGCCAAAGCTGAAAAGTATGCAACTGACAAGGTAAATTGAAGACAACCAATTTGAATTCAATTTTTCTTTGCAGTAGATGTGACACATACTTCCGTCAGTCAGTATTTAAGATTGGTCGTATATTGTTATTCTAAGCCTTTATAACACATGCATCATTTTCGATGATAGTTATTACAAAGCTCGAATATGACTTTGCTCCATTATTGCTATCAAGTTGACAAACAACAGAACATGTTATCCGTATAATTTTAAAACAGCAGTTTTAGTGAACCTACATTTAAATGCATAAATTACATTTTAAGAAGAAGGACAAATAATATAGCCTCAATACGGAAATGGGTAATAATATTGTGGAGTGTATGTTGTGTTGTGTTTCTGAAGTATAAATTAAATAGCTTGCATATATCATCGTTGTGCAGCAATGAATCATAGGATGTGCAACTTGATAAATACAAGTGAAAACAAGTAGAGATTTTGATGCTAAAGCATCAAGTCGCCGGATAGAAATATGATTGCATTATCATAAATAAAAGAAAATATCAGTTTAATGGTTCGAGTATAAAGAAAACAGGAACAATAAGTTGAGTAATGTTTATTCATAAACACGTTTTCATGTACTTGCGACAATTATATCTTTCTTGATATAAACTTTGTAAAAGAGTTTTATTCAATGAATTTATGTTATAATAAAACATCATATTTGTCAAGAAACTGTTATCAATATCAAATAAGCAAATATTGTTTGGCAATATTTACCCGAGACTCAATAATTTTCGGGAGCTGTTTCGTTAGCTTACATAACTTATTATGATAACGATTTTATTGTAAGTATAATTACATGTATAATTATATCAATTAATACTGATCGATGGCCTAGTGGTAAGTATGACGAAGTTGTAACCTACATGTAGTAGGCGCAAGTTCGAATCTTGGACAAATCTTGTGTGTAGTTTTCATAAATTGATTTTTTATTATATCTTTTAACTTTATGAAACATGAGTTGATAAATCGTGTGTTTCATTTCTAGCACCTTTTTATTTTATAATTTTGATAAATGGTCAAGTTTTGCAAAATACAAAAAGTATTATAAAAGAAAACATAAAAAATCACTTTATCGAACCTACAGTTTTCAATTTGAAACTAACTTAAAATCTAACACCTTGTCATCGAGGCTTGTAAAGCAAATGATATGATTATAATTCTACTTGTAATTCTACTTTATATATAATACCGTTGTACCATACATTTGAACTCCGTATGGTTTACTTCAGATTCCGATAGTTACCGACAAATTATTACCGATCATCGAATATTTGCAAAGTGACTATGCAAATATATATGCTTAATTATTGCATAAAACAATGCAATTCTACTGTAAAAGTGGTGTCTGCATAAAAAATTATTCATATGCACTATCGAAAAAATATATTATTTAACTGAAATCAATATTCCTGTCGTTGCATACAATCTAGTTAACGTTTAATTGCCTTTCAGTGCGATAAACTATCAACACAAAGATAGTTTATTAGTTTTCTCTGTGTATCCAATACGATTCCGGCCCCTACTGTCATACCGAGATTTTTCTTTACAAAATTACTTTGATTTGCACTTTTATCAGCTACCAACCATTCATAAGTTACCTGTATTTCTGTCCTATCAGCCATTTGTTACTATTAATAGATTTTATAACACTAACATACAACGTGTAGTCACGTGATTCTGGGAGAAGCTGTTTATAATAAATAAGATAAAAAATAGAATAGGTCTCATAACATACAAACAACCAGATAATTTAAAAGTGTCATTTCAAATATCATGCATGATTTATTAATCATAAAATAGCAACGCTTGACACTTTGAAAAAAAGGAAAAACATTCCTAAATTCAATGACTGATCCATAGGGATACGTCATTATTTCATTTTATAAAAATTGTAATGCTGCTTTTTACGATATCAATATTTGAATATTTCATTTCATTGAGCAACATTATTGTATGTTTGAATTTTTGAGATTACTGAAAACGATTGTAGTCTTTAATTGTTCAGTAATTTTTATGCTTTTATTTACAGAAATTAATGCCTTCTCCTACCATAGGTATAATATTAAACTGTTACAAATATAGTCGCCGGTTTCTACCGGCGACTAATGAAACGGATATTTTATGAAACTGCGAGAATTCAACGTTGTCTTTTTTACTTTACTTTTACTTAATTAAGTAGTAAATCTAAAGAAAGAAATTAAGTTATAGAATCGTTAGAATTATTTGTATTAAAATACAATGTCTTTTGTTAAATTTTATACATTTAGGTTAATCAGATATAGTAATGCATTTAATGATACTAAACTAAAAGTATGAAAATTTCATAATTAATGATAATGAAACAAATCCTATTAGAAAATTGAATTAAGGTTCGTTTCTGTACTTGGAATTAGAATTGCAGTAAACCTTCAATTGTAAACAAAATTCGCAATATTGAACTACAAGATAGTATTTGGACAGTCTTTTCATTTCGTTTTAATTGAAACAGCCAAAAAGAACTTGTCAAAGTACTTCTACTTGTACTATTGCTCTCCAAACTTAAGCTTTAGTTTACGTAATGAAGAGAATGATACTATCCTGATTTCTTCTATCTGTAAATTTAGTATCTGTTAGTAATGTCATTTTCATAGAAATCACAAGAGTTGTACACGTAAACTATCTTTGTCGCACATTTGGAGCAATCAGCTCATATATCAAATGGATATTCCTTTTTATATTCTAAAGGTATAAATTTCATTCCAATAATTTTCAACAAACATTTCACCATTTTGAACAGCCAAATGCTTTTGAGAATGAAGTGTAGTTTTTAGCTATTTCGAATCCTTAAATTAGTCATTAAGATAGCAATGAGAGTTAAATGTCTATATAATTCATGGTATTATTTCATATGTTGAAGATAATTACCAGTCATCTTAAACATTTTATCTGATCTGTCCGGTAATATGCTATGTTTCATCACGACATTTGGCCATTATCTGCAATTGTATGCTATTATTGGACACATGAATAAACTCATTGAAATACAGATGTATTGTCGTATTGCTCAATCTCAACAAAGAACATATTTATAAAGACTCCACTCATAAGTTCGTTAATAAAATGATAAAATAAATTGATTATTAAACCTATCCAGAAACAGTTACATTCAATCCTGTGTTTGATTATGATTTGGATACTGAACGTTAATAATGTTTTATCGAAATGACTTGTCTTATATATATTTCGATCAATCACGATATTGTACAACTAAATATTTAGCTGATGTGTACAAAGTCATGTCTTTCTCAGAATAAGCAATCTAAATATATAAGCTTTAATTTGACATTTACTTCAAGTATGTTTTATGCCTACACGTATAAGAAAGAATGCAACGTTAAAGACAGCTACATGTACAATGTACAACGTGTCCTTCGAGTTTAAACCTTTATGTTTTACGCAGTGCCTTTCTGGTACGTAGACAGTTGTAACGTCCAGCTTATAAATAAGGTTTTAAGCAATGTTGTTTTTTTTTTAAATTTTATTGTGCAGGAAGATAAAACCTTTAAAAAACATCATCGAAACCGTTCCTTGAAATAATCAAAAGTAAGCAACGAGTGTCAAGTAATCAAATATACTTAACGGTGGATTCTGACGAAGAGTACCAAATAGTTTTAATTTATTTTCAACATGATAATTATTAGAAAAATATGATCAATATAAAATATTTTATACTTTACAAGGATAATTATAATTATTTTGACCAGAAGTGCATAGAACAAAATGTACCTGCAAACCTACGTCCGTGTTCGGTTTGATTAACGTCGTCCAATAATGATTATTCTGAGATAAGGAGACACTGAAATAAGCTTTCTTTACTTAATATATGCTTTTATTTGACACAATAAATTACATTAATGTGCTCTGCCCCTATAAAATGTTCGATACAGATTATTAATCATCGCTGTTCCCTTTTGGTCAATGGAAAATATATGCATGCATCAAACATATATATAGATTGTAAAGGTCAAGAAATTATCAGCAAAGAATAAATCTTCACAAAAATGCTTCTTTTTCATCTTAATATAATATTTTTAATTTCAGATTCCTCGAGGAGAATGAAAACATTACAAATACGACACATAGACGTTTACTTTTATAACAAATTTATGCAGTTTGTAGAATAATAATAAAAAGATCCCTTGTGACGTTTTGTCAGCAATATGAATCATATTATGTCAGTCGCATCACTATTTTGAATTTGAAAACATCATTCATAAAGACTAAAATTACAAAATCGTAGTTAACAGGAACAGCAATTTTGCTGATAGAAACGACACGTGCATTTTTACGTGCAATACAGGTGACTTTATTCCTTTTAAAAGAAAGACTTATTGGAAAACTTCAACATAAATACGAGCAAGAAACTCGCCATAGACGTATGCCGCGAGATGACTTGTGAATCTTGTTCTGTTGTGGGGATATTCAATTTGCTTGTATTCCTTTTATAGAAACTTTCTTTTGCAATTTGTCAGGATTACAACTGCTTTAATGTGACATATTTACTGATTTAATTGCTAGATAGTAGAAGTTAAGGTGCAAGTAAATCCAGATATAATTTCTTAGCTCAGTCAGAGAGAGTTGGTCGCGGTATTATTATTCATTGTATATCATAGACATTGAGAACTGGATTTTATATTTAGTGAAAGTTTAGCCTTTGTGTACAAACGTGTGAGAACAACACTTACTTTAGACGGAAAGACAAAAAAGACGAAGATCGAAACATGAAGATGATAGTTACAATGGAATTACTTCTTGTTATTTTAATGGGCGAAATAACAATGGGAATAGAAATATACGACCTGCGGAGGCAGCATGTGAGTACATATTAAACTATACGTCTGTTTATCATTTGTTACCTTATTGTATAGTTTCGTGAGGTAGAATCAGAGACCACTAGTATTCAAATGGAATTGCATTGCAATTCATAATAAAGCGAGAGTAATAATAATCAGGAACTATCAACACAAACTAAATCGACATGGCTGATTTCTTTTTTAAATTTTACTTAAAATAGTAGTTTTAATAAAGACTAAATGCAATATAAGATACAAGAAATATAATATTTTATACAAATATTGTTCTGATATTACAAAGTAAATTATGTACGGAAAGAGTTTCTAAAAAAGCTTTTCAAGCTTCCTACTCAATCCGTACTATATTTATTATTTGTCAATTATCATGTAAATGTAATGTTTATAAATAAAATATTGTTTAAACTAAATTCATGTAATAGAAGTCCAACAACTAGAATTCTTAAACATGTTTCTAATTTAGATTATCAGACATTTAAATATTAAACTTACGATAACATTGTAAAACAATATGAAATTCATGAAACGTTACTGCAGATAAATGAGTGCCGTGTTTCGTTATTGTAATGATACATTGTAATAAATGGTTATATATTACAAAGTTAATGAAAATAATTTATTATGAAAGACGAAGGCAGTTGTTCCAATACCAAAAAATTAATATTTTTCATAAAATGATATTTGTCTTTCAATTTCGGCATTTTGTGGAAACAATAGATATATTTATAAAAACTTATTAAGATACTGCTATTAGTTCAACTCTTCTGAAATACATTGATTGTTTACGGACGGAAATGACAAAATGTCCCCTAGGATAATACAAAACCGTTTCAGATAATTAACATTCAACTAACATAAGTTTGAGCAAATAAGATTGTATTGCAGTAGAATTGTAATCATTGTCTAAGCAAAACTTCTTACGGACACCGATCAGGCAACATTTTATGTAACTTTATAAACCAAAACTGTGTGTAAAAGTATTTTTTAAGAAAATGGAAAACTGAGTCTATATCATTTACATCACTTTATTTAATTTGCATCCCTTATTGTATTTTAACGCTGTCACAAAAAAGGACATACAAAACTTTAACTATTTCAGTTAGAAACTCTAAACGTCATGTGTGGTTACATCTAAATGCACTGCTCAAGAATAATTAAAAGCATTGTCAAAATTTTGGGTAATTGCTCTTTAATATTTACCATACTTAATTTTTCTCAGGGACATAATTCAAAATCTTGTGAATAAATCACATCCTCGGTTTGATGACGGCGTTTATTACGTAATGAGGACATCGTCTCCCAAAAAAACTTTTTCATAACCAGAATTTTATAACATGTAGGTGGTATGTGCTACTTGTACATTTTATACTTGTTCGTTATAGTAAGATATATTATAATGACCCTGTTTAAATGCAGTGCCGAAAATCACCAAACCAACAAAAAATATACATGTTCAATTATAATGATTACATAAATAAACAAATAAATTAAATCTCCGATTGTGCATTTCTTAATTTTGGTTTTAAGTATTTTTTCATACATAAAGTGATTTGGTCTTCCATCAACACATTGTTCATGAGAGATATGTATCATAATAAATATAAAATATTGTTTGAAAAACTATAGGATCATGAATCGTACACTTGCTAACAAAACCTATTAAAATTTGTCATGATTTATTATGATAATGTTTGATATTAAATACTATCAACATAATCATGATAGAACAGATCTTTCACTATAGACACAATTCAGTTTTGTTTTAATAAAGGGCAGAGACATATCACCAAGGAAACAAAAACAACAACTCTATAATAGCCATAAATCTCTTACATATGTGTAAAGAATTATTGCCTCTTGTAAACTTCTCATTTTTTTTCTGGTTCCAAACCGTTGTAGTATGAAATAACATCAACTTGGAATTTCATAGAATGATAATATCTGTCATATGTTTAAGTTCAGATCGGAATATCCGTCCCGAGGGTACCTATTCATTTGATGATACGGAGGCTTGCAAATTATCCGAACAAAATATTCATACCCAAGTTACGGATATTCTTATCCGAATCGCAAATAGATGATAGATACATTTTGTTACATGTTCTTTTATATAATACCATATTTACATGGGCTCTTTAAATGTTCTTAGTGTGTTTTTGATGTTGCTGTTTCTTTGTTTATTTGTTGATGTTTTGGTGACATTATGCCTACCGAAGCGTATAAAGTTATATAGATATACAATTAGTAAACAGTTGAAGTCAACGAAAGTTTACTGTTGAATAAAATGATGTGTTATTTATATTCAACGCGGGATACAACACATGACCAGCATGATGACAACTACTTTCTGGTGTACAAAGACAGTTTTGGTTCCTTAAGAAATTGATCATCGGTTAAGATTAAGATCGCTCTATTCTGAGCATGATATCACATTAAGACCCTTGTTTTCCGACCAGAAATAACCTCTAATTCCTGATATTTAATTTAAGACTTACTCTACAATTGGAAATAATGACATAATTTTCATTTAAAAACATAATATGTCCGTTGTATGAAATGAAATGCGACTATAATTATGATCCGAGCATAAGGTCAATCACAAATAAATTAAGTTGATGCCTGCTTTTACGTATTACAGAGTTATTGGCCTTTATTACTTTTCCTTGTCCGGAGCATAACCTGAAAAGCGCTGGTTGAAATTTAAAACAACTTGATACAATGGTCGAGAACAATGAGGAGAACAATAAGGAGAAGTGCAGTGCATAAGAACCATAACTCTATCTTACTTTCGAAAGTAATGATAGAGTTATGGCCCTTTTTAACTTTTCCGTTGCATTTTTCTTGTCTAGAGCATAGCTTGAAAACCACTCGTTGGAATTCAATACAACTTCATACAATGGTCAAGTACATTAAGAGAAAGTGCAAGGTACGAGAACCATAAATCCATCTTGTTTAATCACATATTGCCTTTCATAACATTTTCTTGTTCAGAGCATAACTTGAAAACCACTGGTTGGAATTCAATGCAACTTCCTACAATAGTCAAGCATAATTAGAAGACGTACATTGCACAAGAACTAATTCTATCCAGAGTAATTATAGAGTGATTGTCATTTGTTACTTTTCCTTGTCGCAGAGCATAACATGAAAGCTACTAGTAGGAATTTAATACAAGTTCATACAATGTTCAAGTACATTGAGAGAAAGCGCAGTGCACAGAATTCATAGCTTTCTTGACTCATTTTAGAGTTATTGCCCTTTGTTTCTTTATATTGTCTAGTGCATAACTTGAAAATTAATGGTTAGAATTCAATGCAACTTCATACAGTGGTCCAGCGCAGTAAAATGAAGTGCAGTGCTTAAGAACCATAACCCTATGTGGACTAACTACATACTTATTGCCCTTTGTTACTTTTTCTTGTCCAGTGCATAACTTGAAAACTAGCTTTTGGAATTCAATGCAACTCCATACATTGGTCAAGCGCAATAAGGGAAAGTGCAGTGCTGAAAAACCGTAACTCTATATGGATTTATTACAGAGTAATATAATAAAACGTCATCAATGGTCAACTACAGTGAAAGGAATTGCAACGTACAAGAACAATAACTACCTTTAATTGCCACAGCCATAACTCTATGTCAATGCTTATACAAGTTATTCTGTTACTATTAACTTCCTCAATTCCGAAGCAGTCTTGTAGGGGTATTAATCACATTAAGTGATATCTCTAGTTTATTTTGTTGTCTCTTTTTTTGACAATAGGTATGTAGGTTTTATGTACAGTCAAAGCAAAACAAACGATATTTTAAAGTAAAATTGCCAATCACTAGCATTGCTGATGTTGTCATAAAATGTCTAGATATCTTATATAAACGTGCTCTTTCGGAGTTTGTATTATCTGTTTGTCAAAGCAGGCATCAACTTATTTCATTTGGGACTGACATTATGCTCGGCTCATAATAGTAGCATTTCATTTCATACATTGTTCGGACAACGGACATATGTTTTAAAATGAAAATGGTGTCATTATTTCCAATTGTAGATTAAGAATTAAAGGTTATACGTCATTCTGTTATGAATGTGATGCCTAATCGTTTACAAAGACATTTAATCTACCATCCATGCTCATAGTTCAATTTGATTTAAACAGCCCATTCCGTTATATTTGTATTTAAGGTATTAGCACCCTAATGCATTACCTCCGCTTTGAAGAGTATTCAAATAGGCTAGAACTACCGTTAACTACATTGATAATGTGGGCCATGGGTTCAATCCCCAGAAGGGTCAACTTTTTTTTTCTTTCTTTTTTTCTTTTAACATTAATTATGTATCTCTCATGTCCCATTTGGAAAGAAAAAAGTGTTTAATTTTGATTTTTTAATTTATATGGGTATTTATTGGCTAAATTATGCTAAATCTAGTAATAAATATGGTACCTGATATTTTCAAAGTGTAATATAATCAAAACTAGACGGTAAAAGTATCTAATATTTTACAAGATCAACCAATATACTTTTTTAAAAATTTAGGGAAACTTTGAAAACAGGCGCTCATTTGGTTTAATTTTAAGAATTTTTTTAAATTAGTCTCCCTAAGTAGAAAAATGGTCAGACCATGGTAAAAATGGGTGGGGGAGGGTAACATTTTTATACAGATTTCATAAATTTTAAGTAGAAACCATAATTTTGCTTATTTGGAATGTTAGCTGAATGGTACTATTTGTTTCTTACCAAAAATTAATTGGAAAACATTTTTATTAGAATGTTATTGCAGATTATTTAAAGGTTCCTACTTTCTAAAAAAGGGCCCTCATAACATTCTAGCTTGAGTTCAGAAAAGTGGCCATAACTTGATTTCCGTACGGTAAACTTTGTTTAAATTTTGCATACAGGTGTACTTTGAGGTATACATCTGACTTATGATGTCAATTTTTAAGTTCCTGATAGTGCCCATTAGGGTCCTTATACCTTAAGTGATTTTGCAACAATAGGCACCCATCAACATATGAGTGTTCCGTTCTAGACGACAAATTACGAAAATCTTTAGAACGTTTTGAAAATAATTGAAAATCTATCATTAATGAACAATTATAACAGAACACAGACTCGTCAAATTGTAATATACTCTATTACGAAGTAAATGCATTCCCCTGTTTATATTGCAAATATTTACACTGATCACCATACGATAAACACAACAAAAAGAATAGAATTGCCCTAAGCGACAAAATCATTGCTTGGCGTTATGAGTTGTATTCGTTATTGTCAATGAAAGTGTATTTATTTTTCAATGCTATAATTACTGTATCCTGTAATATTTGTCAAAGCATATCGTAATGACTTAAAATTATTTCAATGTAAGTCTGTGTGAGTACCAGCGAAATAATAGGCTAGATCAATGAAAGTGAAAATGCTACTTTGTTTTGGAAAATTTTAAAACGGTATAAACCCGATTCAACAATCGATACTAGTATAAAAACAGAGGAGTGTTGTTTTTTTTATTACATGGTTTATTTAATTAATACGTAACTACACAGGAGTAATAAAACGTTCCTTAAGGGAAATCCATTTCGTTCAACTTCTGTGAAATTTAGGTCACAATCATATTCGTGCAGACGTTACAGCCAATTCTTTAAATCAGATGTTTACACTAGAAGAAATTATGTTATCTATATAACACTTTTTAATAACAAAAGTACTGGTTTTTGATGGAATCCCGGTCGAGTTTAAGAAAAAATCAATGGACGATAATGTTCCAATTTTAATATGTTTTTTAATAAAATTTTTCAAACTGGTATTTTTCCACAGTATTGGTTACCTCTATTCAAAAATCTAGTCCTAAAATATTCCTGGTAATTAACAGGGTATTTCAATTACAAACGCCATGTATAAAGTCTTTGCAGGTGTTATTAGTAAAATATTGTATGACTTTGTATTGACCAAAATATATGGCAAAATTGATGAGTCGCAAGCTGGTTGCAAGACGGTACGGTACCCTTCTGTGTTTCTTCACGCGTTTTTCATGTCTGTATTGTTCCTTGTTTTGAATGATTACATGATATCTGCCTTGTTCGCTTGTTCGATTGTCGTTGGCATTTTTTTAACCATCCCTCCTTTTTCAACCTAATAGCCCTAAACCCTTTTATTCCCATATGGGCCCGTTTTAGTTTTTATTGTTTCACACATTACGTGTCCCTCTTCTTTCGCCGCCCGTATGTCCACTTCCGGTTTTGGTTTGTTGCCTTCTGGGTGTCCTGCTTTGGTGTGTCGGGGGCTGCGTCCTGTGAACATTGCCTTTGCCTTGTAGATCTTTGTGTATTGAAATGTCATTTAAACATTAAGTTGCATTAACAAAGTTTAGATGTTCAAACCATAAATTATACATACAAGAGGTAGGCAGACATGTAAATATTTCATACAATGATCGCTTATGTACTTCTTGCTTAGAAAGGAACATAAGACGTATAGACTGTGAAAATAATGCATGTTTCCATTGTTGTGAATATACCTATGTTAGAAATTTATATCTTTTAAGCTAGAATGATTCTGGAAGTAGTGTAAAAACTTCTATAATTTGTTTTCAACTTGTAATGATGAAACTCTTTGAAAATCTACATATATCTATCATTATAGAATGCATTAAAGTTAGTAGACACGGTCATTAATATTGCTATTATATTATATTGACATGACCATTTATAAATTCTGTTTAATTGTTTGATATATATTTTAGACCGTATACCTTTAATTATGAAATAAATAAATAGTTGAGTTGAGTTGAGGTGAGGTGAGTTATAGAGGCAATAGCCGAGGTCAATATGATGGTCTGATATTCTTAAAAAATCAGGACATGTAAAGCCTAACAAAGAGAAAGCAAAACATATCGCCTGTTTTCATTAAAAATCTGTTACGAAGCGCCCTAAAATGTTGACTACCCGAACGCTGTGAAAACAGAAGTAATTTCAATGTAAATTTAAGTAATGATATATGAATCGAGAATTAAATCCGGTACAATGATTTTATGATCACGCGTAAATTACAGTCATTGTACGAGACTCTCATTTTTAGACAACTGGAAACAAAGTTATCCCTGGAAAGCACAAATCACAACAAAATTACATGAAAATTGCAGACTGTACTGTAAGAACCAATGATATTGTAGATATTTTAGATCATATCATAATAATCTATATATCAGGCTGTTTCCTTTTTTTTAGAAATTAAATGTCTGAATAATGAATCTGTTATGTATGTGTCAATATACTATTTCTCTTTTATATATTTTATCGCCTTTCCAAATTGTACATAATTTAGGTATATAATTTAGTTATATAAATTATGTGCGCAGCACTCATTAATATCACAAATATGTTTTCTGAGACTATACATGTTCTTATTTCTTCGCATGAAAGGACGTTTCTGTAAAAATATTCTGTGGAAATAATATCAACTTATTGGTCTTTGATGCCTTTATGATAGAAATTATTAGTATTTATGTGACTATTACGATCGCATATCCATTACGTGATCGTTTACGCTAAATAGATTGCTAATATAGTTCTTTGTATTTTGTTATACGTATTGTAATGTATAGTCAAAGTACTGATCGATGTCGTATGGAGCGTGTTTACTTTAAATGATTGCGTACTTACATGTGAAACATGAAAGTGTAATGTGACATGAAAACAAAAATATCAAGACATAATTATCAAATACATTCTGACGTAATCAACGGCGCGTCCGTGTATTTTTAAGGACATTAGACTAGAATGTATTCTAGTCCAATAAAAATGCCTTGTGACGTATTTTTTCTTTGAAAGATATTTATTCAAAATATAAAATATTGTTTTCACAACACATTGATAGATGTACTGAAATTGATAGTGGCAACTTTAACTGATATTTTATAAAAGGAGGTACCTAGAATGACAATGTTGCAGAGTCAGGTTTGATCGTGCATATTTATGGATGGTAGTGAACTTTCATTATGAACTTTGATGTCTTCTTATCAACATGTATGATGAGGTTATCATTACTTAACAAGTTTTCCAAAATCTTATGTTGAATATAGAACAGAGCATAAATTTATATCAGTAGCCTGTACATAATTATACAGCATCTCTTTACATAACATACTGTTATAATATACCGTTTTGGTCACATTTACATATCAGAGTCATGCGTCTCTATGCTAGTGTTTTCATACATTCAGTTTCTTAGAAACATTAATGTAATGGCATTTTTATAGTAACTATAAGCAATGAATATCCCTCTTTAATATGTGAAGTTAGTCTGTGGTATAAATATGGATTTGAGTATGAAAATTGTTTAAAGCCAATATATTTCTTAAATTCTTAAATATATCATTTCTGTACATAGTGAATTTTTAACTAAAAAGGTAATTGTTTTATAATTGACGTGCCTCTTTTAAATCTGAAATGGATTGATCATGTATATTTCATTATGAAATGCTGATTTGAAAATATATGTAGAAACATTAATGAGACTAAAATAAATAAATAAATAAATAAGCATGCAAGTTACAGTTTACGCCCCCTAGCAATGGCTGTAGTAGAGCAGGTGACATTTTGCGTTTATAAATAAGCTATCTACAGATGTGTTCGTATAGCAATACATGTTGTAAGGTCACACGGCAATGCGAGTTTTTATATTGTTTATTTTACAATGTTTAAACTAATATCAACATTATTTGATTTTCAATAAGTATAATACAAATCCATTAAAACCGTAATTGATAAATTTCTTAAACAAACGACAACGAAAAAAGTATTTTTTTTATTAATGAAAAAAGTACTGAAATATGATCAAACAGTACTTCAGCAATTAACGATTTTGTATAATAGTTAAAACCATTAAGTTCTCCTCGAAGCATAAAGCTTTATCTATCACCAGATTAAGTGATAATTTTGAAAGAAAAGAAAAACACTTTCATAATCTAGATAGTTATTCTTGGAAAAAATATTCATATGTCCATTTTGCAAGTTACGTTAAGTGACAGTTATATCAGTCTAGACTTTATATGAACTAATTTTCTTTATAATCTAATTATATTTCCTTGGTCAATGATACAAGCTCAGTCATTCATTATTAGAAAGCAGCTGTCATTTAAACAGATGCCTGAAGGTAGACTTATCCGCCTTAATGATTTTGTCGGGTAAAGAATGTTTATTAATTTAACTTTTTTGGACTTGCGTGATATACAGTTAATTTAACTTACTGAAAGTAAAGTTCAACCTATGTTAAAGACCACCTGTATCATGAGTTCACACTGTATATAAAGGTCGCGCTTCAAAAGCCCTTCATTGATCAAAAATAACAGAGTAAATGCAAATAAGGTCTACTTGTTTATTAAAATGATGTGGCCTCTGTTCACAGGTTTGACTGTATGTTACAGTGAATTAGTAGGAAGGTATACAACGCCATTAAAATTATATCAATAATATTTAACATTATACGTTACAACAAGCCAGAAAATAATTTAGTATTGCTGTTGTGATGTTGTTGTTGATAAGTGTGACACACACAATCAAATATAACATATTTATAAATGACAGATAATAAAGTGTTTTTGAACAAAATATTATTATTTATCTTCAAATTTGTAACGTCACTTTTCCTTGGATAATCGTGACGTTTATATAGTCTATATTCATGGCTGCTGTAAATTTTCTAAAAAATCTTACATTTTCCGCAAAAAAAGGAAGTTTGCTGTATTATAAATTCGTTATAAGTATTCCTGACAGTTTATATGGCCGTATATAAACAGTTGGTTTCGATATCACCCTCGCCTAGGAGCTCGGGTAATATTTCCAAAAACAGCCGTTTATATAGGGCCATATTACCTATAAAAATCTAAGATCTAAATTAATCATTTATATGCTCATACCAAATCACTTAGGACTAGATCAACATTTTTCTTTCAAGAACATTTTGTAATATTATCCAAATTATACATTCCTAAAAAGACCAAGCCGCAATAATTTCAGTTTTTATTCAAGCATTTTTTTAGAACTTACGAACAATAAAATGTACAATTATTGCCATTCTTATTTTTAAGCCCTTTATAATTTTACTTTTAATATCAGATCTAGTGTGGAATTTACAGTATGAGAGGGAAATTTAAGATTTTTGGTCAGAATCGACGACTCAATTGTCTTTATTCTTATTTTAAGCAGAAACATTTTCTTGATTGCTTTTTAATCAAAGTTAATTGTTCTGTTAATTTGCATCGACGCATCCGATAGGATACTGGTTTCTAAGCTTTAATCGATTGAACAATAATTTCATCATATGTTTGTTTATAAATGAAAGCATTTCAATTATCAAATATCAAGACCTGATGGAAAATAAATAAATTTTTCATAACTTGAGCTTTCATAAAGATTTATTTTATGAAACATTTCTATGTGTTATGAAGAGGGTTTTGCATTGCATAGATATAACTACAACTAAAATGTACTCGTAGTAGTGATAAAAAACCTCATCCCCATTTGACCTCGTATGAAAAATCAAAATCATATTTCATTTTATTACAGAGATGACGGGCAGACAAAATATAATGACAAACAAAGATTACATATTCAAATAAAAAAGTCGGTACTTGTGTCACTGCGTGTCTATTATAAAACTTTTTGCTAAAAATCAATGATGTCTTAACAGGTTTTTTTTTTGTTAAAACTGAAAAACCGCTTATATTTCGATCGCCACGGCAAAGTGGAAAATGTATTATTGTTGCGGTCTGTGTTATACTTAATATTAGTGTAATGACAAACTTTTATCAAAATAGACAGTAGCTATCAGCTATATGGTACTAAAAAAATCGCAAATTTGCAGACAACGAATATATTTCGGATAAAAGCTGAAACAAATACACTTATATTTTATAACATTAATTAAAGCGCCGATTTGATAGACTTTGACGTCGAGATATTTAGGTCCCAACAAGACGTGTAGACCTGAGTGTTTTATAACGAACGGCATGCTATTGTTACACATGCAACTAAACAGTATTCAAAGGAAGCTAGTGATACTGTTACAGGCAAGATTGAAAATATAAAGTAAGAAACGAACCCAGCAGTATGATAACACAAAAAACAATATTACAGATGCTAGATCTTTCCAAAGCCAAACACATGGACTATTTAACTTTCCTTAAGTCCAGAAAGAATATAATTATCGCTCTCAACATAAGTCTATTAGTGAATAATAGTGAAGCATCATAATATAATGATTGTAGTATGATCTGAACAACAACAAAACAGTAAATTATCAATCGCTGACATAGCTGAAAATAGTGTTTTTAAAGAGGACTCAAAATGTGTCCAATTTACTTTGCAATTATAATAACTGCCGTCAACAATGTTACAGTATCTCCAACGATTTGCAGTAACAAACATAGTAGCATTGTAAATTTGTCATGTCGTATTAAAATTGGTTTCAATGCTATTTAAAATGCTATTCTAGTTTGTTATTTATGTGTGAAACATTGGCGTTATTGAATTTTAGTGAAAATATATACAATATTTATTTGTATATTGGCGTCAGTTAGGATGACCGAAATTAATTAAATCTGTTCATCCAAGTTATAATGATGTCTAGCCTTCATAGACTAATGGGTTATATTTATTTCCACTTTATTATATTTTTATACCCAAATTTTCTTTAATCTTACCCTTTTGCAGGTTCTGTGTACACTGTGGCACTAATACTCTAGTCTCGTTACTTTAAAACGGGTCGTGTGGGGGTTGCGTTCGTTGAACGCCGCCTTTCCTTGTTGATCTTGTTTATCATATTTAAGCGTTTTAGCTTAAATATCAATTATAATAATATATATCAATTTATAGCTACACTGTACAACTTATTAATATAAAGAAGACAAATATAAGAGAAGATAAAAAGTAAAAAAAAACAGGTCAGTCAAATATCGTTAAGTTCCGGTAGTGATTTTTGAAATTGTAAAAAACTACAAATATGTATATTTGATCTGGTGATGATTTACAAAAATATAAAGATAAGGCAAAAATATAAATGTTTTGAGTTTTGTTTATTTTTTATGTTTTTTTCTCTCATTGTATTCACGTAAATTAAGTTTTCAATTCATTGATTTACGAGTTACATGCGTATTCTTTTCAAAACTGTTGAGACAAGGGAACAACATTTCTTTTGTATTTTACATTAAAAAGCAACGTGTGACGTTGACGCGGATTTAAGTGCTAAATGTGGAATCTATTTGAACTGTAATAAAAAGCAGACTGTTAAGCGATCGTTAGTATTCATAAGAAATATGCAACGGTTTTACAAACGATAGGGAAATGTAATAGAGACAAAACAGAACCCCTAAAGAAAGCTAAACAAGGCTCATTTGAAAATGTTGCAGGCTCGGTTTGATTGAGTCTGTTCATGGACGGTACTGGAAAGTGCAAGTAACAATCCACGTCCCTTAGGACCGGCTTAAGCAGAATTCAACATTTAAATACGAAAATGGTGAAATTTTGAATTCAGAAACATCCGCAGATGTGTTCATACGGCGGTTATCATGGAATCTCCAATGTGACACAGTAGTGCCATTCCATGAACTGTATGGTCCCCAAGTAAATGAATGCGTGTACCATTAACGAGAAAACAATGGGCGGAATTAAAAAAAGGTATTTTGAAATGGATCTGAGGTTATACAGCCTGCATATCACAGACAAGGCGTCAAAATACATATTTAAAAAGCAGGCAACATATCTTAAGGGTGTTTATACAGTTTTAAAGTAGGAATACTGGAACCACCCAAATTGAAAAGACCAAATAGAAGAAACTAAAAATACCAAATAACATGTAAATACAACAATTATGTCATGCTGGACGATCTTCAAGGAACAAAAATTTAGCATACTAAATAACATGACTATTAATAATGAAGATACATATCATTTAGTTGTGCAGTATCGTAGAAAGTTTAGATGCTTTGAACAGTGGAAAATTGAAATATTGTCTTTTATGTAATTACAGTGTAGGCGTTATAGTGATATCAGGTAGTCTTGTGTTTTGTTCGAATTAAATGATGACATGCTACAATTGTGCATGATCCCTCAGCAAATGCGAAAACAGAATTAAATGTTCATCAAGTATTTCGTATTTAGACGCATTTGCCCATGACTTATTGAGACAGCCCTCGTTTATTATTATTTCAATGTACTGTTGGGCTGTGTTACTTTTACGGGCTCTAAAAATATATAGTTTGCTTCTTATACATATAATCCAGAGATAGGATAGGGCGTATATGGAAAAACGCTAATGTTATTTTTCATCCATGTCATGTATAAAAAATGAATTCTAGGAAGACGTCAACTGTTGATAATTGCATCGTTTATGCAGCTAGTGATGGAGGTTTGGATAATTGCATGATAGCATTTATCTTTATTTCTATTCTGTACCCACAATTAATTCAGAAAATGATCCTTTACAGCGCAATTTTGATATTTCCAAGAAGAATTTCGAATCATTATCCCTGCAGTTATACAAATGTATTACGAAGCATATGACTGCACATTTAGTGTATGTAATAGATATGTATATGTATATATTTCGGAAAACAGTGAAATACGGATATTTTGTTTTAATTTGTTCACTGCTCTTACACAATGATATTAACGTACAATTTGATAATAAAACATATAATTTCCTTTCATTCAACACACATGCACGGGTAATAGAAATACAGGTGTGTTTGTGTGTGCGCGTGTGCGACTGGGAGTGTGTTTGTTAGAGTGAGTAATCTTATGCCATTCTGTCAAGCAGACCTGTACGCTACTCAATTGTCCTATATTTGAATGACATTGTCGGGTTGGTTGATATGTATTGCGATATTTTAGACCTTTTGATTCGCTTGAATTGACGGTATGATTCTACTGTAACAAAAAAAGGAACAAAAGAGATTTTAAACAGAAACAGATTATAATAGTTGATATAAAAATCATAGAAATTGTAGAAAAAGCATAAGAAAATGTTCTTAATATTCAATGTTTATATCAAAATAATTCAGTAATACTTGTAATGGTGGACCACTTTTGAAAACTGATTTATTCTTCATTAAAAACAGCTGTCTTTTTTTAAAAAGAAGTCATGTAAGGTATAATTGTTACGTGATTTTATCACATTATGTTTGGGGTAATGATCTTAAATTCTGCTCTAAGTAGACTTAGATGATACACTTGAGAAATCATTATCTAGCAATTTCGTGTCGACACATTTAATGACTCTTTTATTATACTTTTCCCTTCATGTCGATGGTATATTTGATAGCATGCGAATGTAGAGAAAAAGAGTATGATGCCTTTAAAATTTACAATTTGAACTTGTGCCAATAGTGTTTATTACGGTTGTTATAAAATATAAAACTGTTATCAAAATGATTAAAGCAAACTTATCTTAAATAATGAAAGGAATTATCGAAATGAAGGGGAGCACAAGCACCCCCTCCCAAATCCCCCAAAAAAGAAAGAAAACTAATTAATAAAAAGAATCGAAGAAATAAGATAAAAAAAAAGAAAATACGCAGCCTTACATGACAAGCAATAAAGCACTAACAGGTCAACGAACTGTAAGAGAAAGACACAGGCGCGGGTCGAGGAGTGCATATTTCTTCCTTTTACTGCCAAATCAACTTAAAGATTATTTGAAACAAGATAAAAGTATTTCCTGAGTCTGGCTAAATTTTGTATATAGCTTCATGTATCAAAGAACAGGTATCTAAATAACCGATATAATTAACCCCTTGATGTGGATAGTATGTCTGAATTATTTTTGCTTACTTCAGTGTTTTCAACTATTATTCTGTGATATACGTTTTTATTACAGAATTAAATTTTCTTTGATTTTTTGTCAGAACGTATTGGATAAATGATATTTAAATTGTCAACCTTTTCAACAAGGTTTAATATATTTTGCCAGAAATATAGATTTAACTAGAATTTCTATTTGGATTGCTCAATTCCTTGGTTGTCAATCTTTATATAATGTTAGATTACTATTATTTATAATTTAACAAAATATCTTGTTGATTTGAGTTAAAGATTCCTTAAGCAATTGTTCATGTTTTCAACGCGAGGCGTTATTTGTGTGTTCCAATTTTATATTGATATTACTTTGTATTAACTGTATTTAATTCGTTGTTCTTTCAGCTTATTTTGTAAAACATATACCTGACTCAAGGCATAACTGTAAACAAGAATTGTTAACTCAAAATTATCTCTTTCTAGAATGGTAGATATCGTGTTTATTAAGCTGATTAGAAAACTGTAATTATCCACTTCCTAGAATCTCTTAAGGAGCTTACTTATTAGCGTATCTTACGAATATTTTTATTACAAGTTGTTTACGACTTCTAAGCGGAATTTCTTTTATTTGATAAACATTGGTCGCTACATACCGAGGAAATAACAAAGTGTGGTATATATTTTAATAAAGAAAACTGAAAAAATGTAAAAAAAACTTCAACAACGGAAACAAAAAGTGCCAAAGCTGAAAAGTATGCAACTCACAAGGTAAATGGAATACTATCAATTTGAATCTACAGAAGATAGTTTTGCATGCATGTGACATATAGTTCCGTCAGTCAGTGTTCAGATTGGTCGTATATTGTTATTCTAAGCCTTTTTAAGACGTGCAGCATTTATGATGATAGTTATTACGAAGTTCGTATAGGAATTGTGCTCCATTATTGTTATCAAGCTGATAAACAACAGAACATGTTAGCCGTATAATTTGAAAACAGCAGTTTAAGTGAACCTACATTTAAATGCATAAATTACACTTTAAGAAGAAGGACAAATAATATAGTCTCAATACAGAGATGGGCACTACTATTTTAGAGTGTATGTTGTGTTGTGTTTCTGAAGTAGAAAAGTATAAGTTAAAAGTCATAAATAGCTTACATATATCATCTGTTTGCAACAATGAATCATAGCATGTGCAACTTAAGAGAAAACAACGTTGTCTTTTTTACTTTACTTTTACTAAATTACGTAGTAATTCTAAAGAAAGAAATCAAGTTACAGAATCTTTAGAATTATTTGTATTAAAATACAATGTTTTATATGTTAGATTTAATACATTTAGATTATTCTGATATATTAATTCATTAAATTATACTATACTAAAAGTATGAACATTTCATAATGAAAAAATCCTATTAACATAATTGAATTATGGTTCTTTTCAGTACTGGTATTAGAATTGCAGTAAACCTTCAATTGTAAACAAAAGTCGCAATATTGAAATACGAGATATATGTATATGGACAGTCATTCCTGTAAAATAAATCTCTTGTTTACACTGCAAAGATAACTTGTCAAATTATTTCTACTACATGTATAATTGCTCTCCAAACTTAAGCTTTAATTTACGTAATGAAGAGTATGTAATGTAATGTTATTTTCATAGAAATCACATGAGTTGTACACGTAAACTATTTATGTCGCACATTTGGAGCAGTTATATTAAATGAATATACCTTTTTTATATTGTAAAGGTATAAATTTATTCCGATAATTTTCAACAATAACTTCACCATTTCGAGCAGAGAATGTAGTGTAGTTTTTAGCTATTTTGAATCCTTAAATTATTCATTAAGCTAGTAATGAGAGTTAAATGTCTATTTAATTCATGGTATTAATTCATATGTTGAAGATAATTACCAGTCATCCTAAACATTTTATCTGATCTGTCCGATAATATGCTACGTTTCATCACGACATTTGGCCATTATCTGCAATTTTATGCTATTATTGGACACATGAATAAACTCAGTCAAATACAGACGTTTTGTCGTATTGCTCAATCTCAACAATGAAACTTTTTGTAAAAACTTCACACTAAAGTCCGTTAATGAAAGGTTATAAATTGAAGTTTTGATTATTTAACCTACCCAGAAAAGATGTTCAAATCCCTTATGCACATAGTTACATTCACTCCTGTGTTTGCACATTATTTGGTTCTTGTTAAATAAAGACTGAACGTTAATAACGTTTTACCGAAATTACTTGTATATATATTACGATCAATCACGATATTGTACAACTATAGAAAACTTTGGCCCATTTGTATCCTGTAAAATATTTTTGTCAAAGCAAACGAAACATGTGACCTACCTTAAGATTGTAGTTAAAGAATAATGTTATATATTTCATTCATCACCATGGAATGTTTTAATAAAGAAGAAAAGAGAAAAAACATAATCAAATCGAACGCTTAAACGGCCTTTGCTTTGACTATAACTTAATGGTGCCGTGCAAGTTGTTTGCACCAAGAATTTCTCATGTTGCAGTAAGATCAAATGAAGTATTATATTTGTACCATACCCGGATATTCATTAAGCAAAAAAATCATTTTAAGAGTTATTGTCTGTAGTTATTATGATAAAATATCATTTTCATAATTAATTACATATCTAAACAATCATAATTATATATATATATATATATATATATATCTTTTAATTTTGAAATCATTTAAATAGAATATTTACTAGCTGATGTGTACAAAGTCATGTCATTTTCACAGTAAGCAACATAAATACCAGTATATCAGCTTTAATTTGACTTTTAATTCATATCTCATCAAAAAGGATTTAATTAATTTTACTTTTTTGGCAAAAATATGTATGTGTTTACTACACTTATATCGTTACATACCTTAAATGAATGGACAAATGAAAGTTCATTGTGTCAATAAAATTGTCCTTTAAGGCTACAAAGAATAAACTATTTTAACATCGAATTTTTAAATAAACATTTAATATGTTAATGCCGGTTTGATCTGGATAACACTACGTAAATATACTAACAATATGCTAAAAGTAAGTTTTATGCCAATAAGAAATAATTTAATGTTTAAGACAGCTACATGTACACTGTGTCCCTCGAAGGTAAACCTTCATGTTTTACGACGTGCCTTTCTGGTACGTAGACAGTGGTAACGTTCAGCTTATAAATAAGGTTTCTAGCAATGTTTTTTTTTTAGATTTTATTGTGCAGGAAGCTAAAAGCGTTTAAAAACATCGAAACCGTTCCTGTAAATAATAAATAGTTTTTATTTATTTCTAACATGATAATTAATAGAAAAATATGATCAATATAAAATATTTTATTCTTTACAAGGATATAATTATTTTGACCAGAAGTGCACAGAACAAAATGTACCTGCAAACATACGTCCGTGTTCGGTTTGTAAAACGTTGTCCAATTATGATTAATTCTGAAAGAAGGAGACCCTGAAATAAGATTTTTACTTAATATCTGCTTTTATTTGACTCAATGAATTACATTAATGTGCTTTGCCCCTATAAAATGTTAGATAAAGATTATTAATCATCGCTTTCCCATTTTGGTCAATGGAAAATGTATTCATGCATCAAACATTTATATAGATTGTAGAGGTCAAGAAATGATCATCAAAGAATAAATCTTCACAAAAATGCTTCTTTTTACATCTACTATAATATTTCTAATTTCAGATCGCTCGAGGAGAATGAAAACATTACAAATACGACACATAGACGTTTACTATTATAACAACTAGTTTGTTGAATAATAAAAAAGGTCCATTGTGACGTATTTTCAACAATATGCATACTTCAGTTGCCAATGAATAGTGACATCACTTTTTTGATTTTTAAAACATAATTCGTAAAGACAAAAATAAGAAATGCGTAGTTTACAGGAACAGCAATTTTGCTGATAGAAGAGACACGTGCATTTTTACGTGCAATACAGGTGATTGTGTTCCTTTTAAAAGAAAGACTTATTGGAAAACTTCAACATCAATAAGAGCAGATAGTCGTCATGGACTTATGCCGCGAGACGACTTGTGAATCTTGTTCTGTTGTGGGGATATTCAATTTGCGTGTATTCCTTTTATAGAAACTTTCTTTTGCAATTTGTCAGGATTACAACTGTTTTAATGTGACATATTTACTGATTTAATTGCTAGATAGTAGAAGTTAAGGTGCAAGTAAATCCCGATATAATTTCAGAGCTCAGTCTGAGACAGTTGGACGCGGTATTATTATTCAACGTATATCATAGGCATTGAAAACTGGATTTTACATTTGATGAAAGTTTAGCCTTTGTGTACAAACGTGTTAAAACAATACTTTCTTTAGACGGAAAGACAAAAAAGACGAATATCGAAACATGAAGGTGATAGTGACAATGGAATTACTTCTTGTTATTTTAATGGGCGAAATAACAATGGGAATAGAAATATACGACCTGCGGAAGCAGCATGTGAGTACATAAACATTTCGTGTTGTTATTCGGTTATAATAAATAGACATGTGTTACCTTATTGTATAGTTTGTTAGTTAGAATAAGAGGCCACTAGTATTCAAATGGAATTGCATTGCAATTCATTAATTAAGCGAGAATCAAATTAATTATGAACTTACAACACACACTAAAACGACAAAGCTTGTTCCTTTTTAAATTTTACTTAAAGTAGTATTTTAATACGGACTAAATGTAATATATTTGATACAAGAAATATAATGTTTTATACATTTTGTTTCTTATTATACAAAGTTAATTCATGTAATAGAAATCCAAAAACTAAAAGTTTTAAAAATGTGTCTGAATGATATTATTAGACATTTAAATAGTTAACTAATACTAATGTGAACCATTGTAAAAACGATATGAAATTCATGAAAAGTTACTGCAGGTTATTAAGTTCCGTGTTTCGTTATTGTAATGTTGATAAATAATCATATGTGTCAATGTGATTAGAAGAACCGTATCAAGTGAAAAGTAACAAAGTAGATGAAAATAATTTATCATGTATGACGTAGGCAGTTGTTGCAATACAAAATAATTGTAATATGTTTCATGAAAAGGTGTTTGTCATTCAATTTCGGCATTTTGTGTAAATAATAGATATATTTATGAAAACTTATTAACATACTGCTATTAGTTAAAACTCTTCTGCTATGCTATTAGTTAAAACTCTTCTGAAATACATTGATTGTTTACGGACGGAAATGACAAAATTTCCCCTAGGATAATACAATACCGTTTCCGATAATTTACATTCAACTAACATACGTTTGAGCAAATAAGATTGTATTGCAGTAGAAATTTAATCTTTGTAAAGCAAAACTTCTTACGGACACCGATCAAGCAACATTTTGTGTAACTTCATAAACCTAAAGTGTGTGTACTCTAAAATATTCTTTAAGAAAATGAAAAAAAAAACTGACTCTATTTTATTTACATCCGTTTATTTATTTTGCATCCCTTATTGTATTTTTACGCTGTCGTATACTCGCAACAACAAAACGGACATACAAAACTTTAACTATTTCAGTTAGAAACCGTAACCGTCACATGTGGTTACGCTCAAAAATAATAAAATGCGATTGCAAAATTTTGGGTAATTGCTCTTTAACATTTACCATACATAATATTTCTCAGGGACATAATTTAAAAGACGCTCTTTGTTTTCACCTGTCTAGTAGTTGAATAAATCACATCCTCGATTTGATGACGTCGTTTATTACGTAATGAGGACATCGTCTCCCTAAAACTTTACGTAACGTAACTTTTTCATAAACATAGTTTTATAACATGAAAGTGGTATGTGCTACTTGTACATTTTATACTTGTTCGTTATATTATAATGACCCTGTTTAAATGCAGTCCCAACAAAAATCACCAAACAAACAAACAAACAAATATACATGTTCAAAAATAATGGTTACATAAATAAATAAACAAATAAATTAAATCTCCTGATTGTGCATTTTTTTAAATTTTTGTTTTAAGTATTTTTGCATACTTAAAGTAAATTGGTCTACCATCAACACATTGTTCATGAGAGAAATGTATCATTATAATTATAACATATTGTTTGAAAAACTATAGGACCATAAATCTTACACTTGCCAACGAAACCTATTAAAATGTGTCATGATTTGTTATGATAATGTTTGATATTAAATACTATCATCATAATCATGATATTACAGACCTTCCACTATAGATCAACTCATTTTTGTTTTATAAAGGGCAGAGTGATATCACCAAGAAAAAACACAACAAACAAACAAACAAACAATTACAACCCCCCCTAAAAAAACAAAAAAAAAAAAACAAAAACAAAAACAAAACAAAAAACAACAATTATATTGCGATAAATCTCTTATAAACAAGTAAAGAATTATTGCCCCTTGTAATCTTCTCATTTTTTTCTGGTTTCAAACCGCTGTAGTATGAAATAAAATAAACTTTAATTTCATAGAATGACAATATCTGTCATATGTTTTAGTTCAGATAAGAATATTCGTCCCGAAAGTACTTATACATTGGATGGTAACGAGGCTTGCAAATTATCCGAACAAAATATCCATACCCAAGGTACGGATATTCCTTTCCGAAACGCAAATAGATGATATATACTTTTTCTTGCATGTTCTTTCATATAATATCATATTTACATGGTTTCTTTAAATGTTCTTAATGTGTCTGTTTGTTGTTGTTGTTTCTTTGTTTGTTCAGTTTTTGGTGACATTATGCCTACCCAGGCGTATAAAGTTATATAGATATACAGTTAGTAAACAGTTGAAGTCAACGAAAGTTTACTGTTGAATAAAATGACGTGTTATTTATATTCAGCTCGGGATACAACACATGACCAGTATGATGACAACTACTTTATGGTGTACAAAGACAGTTTTGGTTCCTTAAGACATTGATCATCGGTTAAGATTAAGATCGCTCTATTCTGAGCATGATATCACATTAAGACCCTTATTTTCCGACCAGAAATAACCTCTAATTGCTGATATTTAATTTGTCTACACGAATTACAAATTAAGAGTATTCAGCGAAAAGGAAAGACATCTTTTACTGAATAAACGGTCTGATATTTCTTAATATGCCCACAAATAGCTGTCTTTATAGAGCAGACATGATTTTACATAACTTTATATCTGCAACAATGTTTGATATCTGATCTGTAGTCATTTTTATTACGCTTATATCAAGAAACAGACATTGTTACGATTATACGTGTTTAACCACACAAACACATTATACGTAAATTTATTGGCAAATGTCACATATTGTTCTGCCATTACTTTTAGCCTTTGTTAAGCCTTTTGACATAGAAATCTGCTTTTATAAGAAATGGTACATTATTCGTAATGTAGTTATATGTAACTGAATAAAAAAACTTTGACTCTTGCACTCTTCATCCATGAGGTTTTAATTGCTAACGAAGGCCTAGTTGACAATCATGTCCAGTATCGTCTTGTTAAAATATTTTATTAATTATTATACAATAATGCCGTGTTGCTCTCTCAAACATTTCGATACAAGTGTTTGATTTTGAAGACATGGTGCGGATTCATAGAATCTATAGTTTGTTCGCCAATGGTTGGTTACATTTATATATTCACTTACATTTAAAAGTAAGTTCATTCTTTCATAAAATATATAATTGCATTCCTGAATATTGTACTATTGTACTTTGTTCCGGTAAAATATCCACTACGTAAAGCTCTGACGCTTCCAAAGAACTTTTGTTCATAATAAGTGCTTTATTGGCATTGCTTTTGATGTCGTATATTAAAAAGATATTTTGACACCGAAAAACGGTTCAAAAAACCATGATAATTATTAAGTGTCATCTCGAGTCATTAACCGTTTTTCATTTAATTTGAATAATTTATGTGCTATTTATACGTAATCGGATATTAGATTGTATTTTTCATAGAGTATATACGTTGTCTACATGATAATTATATATAATTCCTACGTTATTAAAATGTCTTTGTAGCCGCCACTTATCATATTTTTCAATATATTTATATATGTGTTTTGTTAAGCAGCAGCGTCAGTTTGTTGTAACTTTAAACGCCAGACACATCATCAATAACTATTATCAACAAGCGGTTATCTGTAAAGTGCAATCTTAATAGACATGCTTGCAATCAAAGAAGAATTAATGTAGATATTTTTCCTAATTTGAAATGGTGATTTCAAGGACGAGCTATCGGTTGATTATATTGGCATTAGGTTTGTCAATTGACTTTTTCAGCCATCATACACTATGTGTTATTTCCAACAAAACATATATAATGATACAGGCCTTTTTATACTTATTTTCCCCTAATAACAAGAGCCCTGCATGTCATGTTTAGGCTCGTTCGTTACAATAACAATCGTACATATACCGCTTACAAATTATAGCTACATATCGGACGAAATGCACTTTTGTTGTTTAAAACATAAAATGATTATTATTCAATTGAAGCAAATTGTCAGGATAAAATAGTTTTATTAAAACAGACTTTCGTTTAAACAAAATAAATACACTTGTTACTATATATAGTAACAAAATTGCCTATGATTTCAACTGATTATGAGTGTCACGTGACCTATTATGAGTTTGCGGCCCGGGGCCGAGAACTAGTTATCAGCCCGCAGAACATGTGCACGTTCACAAACTGAAACAATGACGTCATATTTTAAGTCATCAAACAGTTAACTGTAAATTAAAGTGAAAGTAGGTTGTCAGCACGAATCGCTTTATTTTTATTATGAGAGCTTAAGCGTATTTAGTACAAAACACATTTTTGTTACTATTGAAATTTGAAGAAATAATACGACAAATTCATTCCGAAAAAAAAAAAATGAAAATAAAACTTGCTTCTAGATTCTACTGCTTTGAACACACAAACAGTAGACTCTAAACATCTCTGTACAGAACAGTAGAAGAGTACTGTAGGCAAGAATTTCAACGAAAGAACTTCACAGTATTTGTTATTTTTTTTTCTTTTTAAAAAAAATGCTACTATTAGATCTACCAAGTGTATTAAAGACATTAATACACGTCAGAGTAGGGCCGGAAGGTTTTAATCGGCCCTGAATGAATAATGGCCCTCGGGCTAAAGCCCTCGGGTCCATTATTCATTTTGCGGGCCGATTATCACCTTCCGGCCCTCTCCTGCCGTGTATTAATCTCTTATTCTTTGAGGGTTGGTTTTCGAAATGAGAAAACAGGACTTATTTTTAGTTTTATGCAATTTGATGTTGGTCCAATATAAAAAAAACACTAACTTATTACTTTTGGGAAAATAATGAGACCATTTGCGCATCCTTTTAATGCAACATTGTAATATTTGTTCTACGAAATGATGCTTATTTATAATTCACAGATCTGTATCACTGCCCGTTACCAAATACTTGTATCACAAAGAACATTTTAACCCTAATTACAAAATGTATATACTTTAATTTTGGGCTATAAATAAACAATGCAAAACTTAAGTTGACATACAATTTTACTTATCAATTGATTAACATGACATGCACTTTATTTTATTTTTCTGAATCATAACTTTTGTGTACATCTTACATCGCTCTTTAATTATAACATGTATGTTGTAATTTCCTTACACAAATAATAGACAATATTTGACGGTGAAAATTAAAACATAAAATTCCTGTCTGAAACAATTTATGTCAAATGTATGTTGAAATGTTATTTTAAAGGGACTCCACTGAGGTTTAAAAGCCTAAAACCATAACATTTGAATTTCTTACATAGATGAGCTGGGGCACTTTAAACAGAAATATAAGCAAAGATAGTTAAGAAATGTTCTTTGAAATAAATTGACAATGGTATTTTTATGCTTTTCTTAGCCCGATATGAGTGAAAAGCGTTAAAACGCTTTTCATTTTGGGTCTTTTTTACAATTTGAATAATTATTTTGGATAACGAAGAGCGCGAATAATCTGAAAAGATGCACAAAGATTTGTTGTTTAACCCTACATCAAATGGTACATTTATCTGGAAAAAATATTTTCAGTCCCATCATGTCAAAAAACCTCAGTGGAGTCCCTTTAAGAAATTTGAAAAACAAGGGCAAAAATAATGAAGCACGCACAACATCAAATAAAAAACTATCAAACAAAACAAAGTAAAAAACACTTTGTTTGACATGTGACAGGAAATCAATACTGACGAAGGCAGTTTCACTTATTTGCACTTCTCACAACAACTGAATCACAGGGACATTTTTTTATCCTTTTGGTAAATAGTCGGAACGAACTAGATCATTGCTTTCCCGTTTAGAGCACATGCATTCTCTTACATGGGACCACACGCCGCTTGTAATGGAATGGCACTAACGTGACACTTTGAAGGTGCCATGATAACCATCGTGTGAAACATGTACTGATGTTTTTTTAATTCATAATTTCACCGTTATTATGTTTAAATGATGAGTTCTAATTAAGTCGGTGCGAGAGGCGTGGACTGTAATTTGCATTTTCCATTACTTTAAACGGACGCAATCAAACCCAACCTTCAACATTTTCAATTGTGTCGTTTTTAGCGTTCTTTAGGGATTCATTCCGTTTCTCTTCTCTTTTTTTTAAATTTGTGTTTATCTTGTTTATCATATGTTTTGGAATATCATTTCTATATATGAAAAACTTTGCCATGAAACTATGTTGACTTCATTCCTAAAACTGAATTTAGAATGTATGCATATTTTCATTTATAGAACATAGCGTAAAAAATATAATTTATAAATTGATTCAAAGTTATACTAAAAACAGAACATCCAATATGATAAACAAGATCAACAAGGAAATGTGGCGTTCAATGAACGCAACCATCACACGACCCAGCAGCCAGGAGTCCAGACGGACCCAAAACAAAACGGGATATGGCACAAGCACGGATAGGTTAATCACTAACTTTATAAATAATTTGTAACTGATAAGGAATTCAAAGAAAACAATTAAATGATTGAATAATAGGAAATAATTTGTAAATGATAAGAAATTCAAAGAAAACAAATTAATGATTGAATAATAAAAATCTGGAAACAAGGTGGAAACAATAAGATATGATAAACAAGATCAACAAGGAAAGGCGGCGTTCGTGAAGCAACAATAAAGATAACAGAAGTCCCTAAAGGACAAGACCCAAACGGGGAAAATTAGAAATGTTGCGGCTCAGGTTTGAATGAGCCTGTCCGTGGACGAGTAACAACTGGACAAGTGCAAAGTTACCCGTCCACGCCCCCTAGCACACGGCTTAAGCAGAATTCAACATTAAACGTCGAATAGTAAAATTCAGATTTACAAAATCGCGAGTGTTATACGCGGTTAATCATGGCAACCTTCAATTGAACTTCCAGTGTCATTCTAAAAAGCGGCGGTTTATGGTCCCAAGTAATAAAAACGTTGCCCCAAACGAGAAACATTGGACGGAACTAATAAATGATTTTGAAAGATCTATCGTTTAGAATATCTGCTAGATGTTTTCATACAGCAGTGTCCATAGAACCTTCAAAAATGGTGCAGGAATGTGATTTTAATACCAGCGCCGTATGGTTCCACAATGACAAATAATGCGGGTGTTCTTAACTGAAACAATAGGCGGAGTTAAATAAAATGAATTTTTACAGGTGTTTTGATGTCGTGAAGCCTGCATATCACATACAGTAATATAAAGGACTTTGTAGCAATATCGCTGGGAGATTAGAAAAGCGTTTATTATTTATATGTATAGTAAAAGCTGGTGAACTGATTTGCGCGAGGTAATATTGGTCGTGAGTAGAAATCAAATAGGTGTGTGTTTGATGTTTTTTGTTGTATGTCATGTCACAAAATAGATAAAAACAGAATCCGTAAAGAAAGCCCAACACAGCAAAATTGAAAATGTTGCAGGCTCGGTTTGATTGAGCCTGTTCATGGACGGTACTGGAAAGTGCAAGTTACCGTCCACGCCCCCTAGCACCGGCTTAAGCAGAATTCAACATTTAAACATGAAATAGTAAAATTTCGAATTTAGAAACATCCGCAGATGTGTTCATACGGCGGTTATCATGGCACCTTCAATGTGACACTTCCGTGTCATTCCATGAAAAGCGGCGTATGGTCCCCAAGTAATAAAAAGCGTGTGCCCTAAACGAGAAAACAATGGGCGGAACTAAATAAAATGGAATTTTGAAAGGGGATCAGAGGTTATGAAGCCTGCGTATCACAGATAAGACGTCAAAAGACAAATTTAAAAAGCAGGCAACATATCCTAAGGGTGATTCAACATTATTCAAGTAGGAATATTGGAACCACCCAACTAGAAAATACCGAAAAGTTGAAACTAAAAATATATACCACAAAACCCACAAAGTCAAAGGGGACAGGAGACCCGGGGAAGGGGGGAATTAAGAAATAAGACTAGGGGCCAAGGGGAAGACACTTACCGTAGACGAGAAAACAACAAGGGACACAAGCAAAAGTGTCACCAAAACAGTATGAAACAACATAGACATACATCTGAGAAACACAAAAGGGCGCCGCCTCAGAACAATCAGCAACACAGGTACTGCTGGGGAGTTGAGACCGGTTAATGGTGCACCAAACCTCACTCTTAGCCAAAGGCAAAACTAAAAGATTTACAGGCCGGGTTTGATTGAGCTTGTTCATGGACGAATGTGGCAAGTACAAACTATCGTCTGCGTCCCAAATTATCACGTTTAGAGGTATTCAATATTTTAAACATCTTTATTTTCTGTTTAGAAATATCTGTAGATGTTTTCATACAGCAGTGTCCATAGAACCTTCAAAAATGATGCAGGCATGTGATTTCAATACCAGCGCCGCATGGTTCCACAATAACAAATAATGCGGGTGTTCTTAACTGAAACAATAGGCGGAGTCAAATAAAATGAATTTTTACAGGTGTTTTGGTGTCGTGAAGCCTGCATATCACATACAGTAATATAAAGGACTTTGTAGCAATATCGCTGGGAGATTAGAAAAGCGTTTATTATTTATATGTATAGTAAAAGCTGGTAAACTGATTTGCGCGAGGTAATATTGGTCGTGAGTAGAAATCAAATAGGTGTGTGTTTGATGTTTTTTGTTGTATGTCATGTCACAACCCTTTCCCTATCATCATGATATGTCATACCTATGAACAAAAAAAACATTTTCCTGTATTGTGAACATGTTAAAAGCGAAAAACAAGAGTCTGCAATTTATATATCCGTCTTTTTGTGTCGACTGCTACAAAGTAGCTGTGACATATAGGGACTACTTCTTCGTCGTCTAACTGTCCGTCAAAAATCTACTAAAACACTATTGGTGCAATTTCATGAATGATCATTACCAAGTCTAGTTGTGCATAAAGTCGGTATTTTTCAGTTCTATGATTTTTGTCAGAGTTATTGCCCTTAAATGATTTCTTTTAAAGTATTTTCCTGACTACTCCTCTCCTATCACTATCCTTTGCAAGTTCAATGAACTTTGCAGGGTTGCTTGATACAGCATGTACTAATGGGTTTTTAAGTTGAATGGCCTTGGCTAAGTCAATGCCTTTGAATATAAAATGTATTTTGGTCTGTAAATGACTTGTGTGTCTCCTGCCATACAGTAGCTACAGCATGCTTCAGAATTGATATATCTCTACTCTAACCTTTCATTTGACAACATAAGATCCAACCGCAATCATTGACATGGGCTCTTTTATTAATAAATATGTTGTGGTGGAATTTTTATTGTACATGCTTATCTGATAATCATAATTAGACAGGTCAGGGATTTGTGCATAGCCAAATCATATAGAAAACAACCTGGCCAATCAAACCTCATTACAACTGCTCATTATCATATGGTGTCTTGAGGAACACGTGATAACTGATGGCTTTTGTTTATGTTATCTAGGGCTATTTAATCGGTGCAGTAAATGCAATCGGATCTAAGAAAAGGATTCTTTAACTGTTAAAAATTAGAATATAGATACATTTTTGTACGGTCGTAAATTATAGTTGTTTCAAACTGTATGTTTTTTCATTTTCTAACCTTATACAAGTGATGTTGAAACTGGACTGTGTGTATATTTTTTCAGCACTATCTAGTTAAACCACTTAACGTACTGTACTGTACTATATATGGTATACAGTTCATTCCAAACAAGTTTGGTTAAAATAAGCAAGGGTGCATTTGACATGAAAGTCATGTATGTTACAAAATTAAGATCAAGTCCCAGAACAATATACGCATTGAACTAATATAAATGTTCTAAATAATTAAAATTTATACAACAATGAATCAGTTTTAACAATGTCATATTGAATATCATCCAACTACATAACGGATTTTTGTGTATGTCGTATTGTACGTCTGATCTGTCAGAAATGTCCATTTAGACATCATGATAAACTGCTTCTATTTTGATTGATGAAATTTCTCTTACATATCTGTATTGTTTTCCGATCTCAAAGCTTTATCTAAGATAAGACTGACAGCATGTACTTAAAGACATATTAGTTGTAATGCAAGATTTGACAGCATAGAGTGGCATATTGATAACATATATTGTTTCTTAAAGCAATGATATAAATATTCATCGAAATAACTAGATAATAACCTTTATAGAATACAAAGTCATCATTTAACCAAGGAAGCATAAGAAATATTTTGCTGTGTCTATAATCTTATAATTTATAAAAGAAAAAAATGACCGAGTGGCTGTGGAGCGACTTCATATTTGTAAGATTGTCGATATAGTTAAGATTTTGTTATATCAACTCATTATTATATGTATCGAACTTTCTCTCCAGAAACTTCTTTTATGTGATCAATAAATCAGAGAAGTTAACGTTATCAAACTCGTTTTACTAAAGATGTTCGTTTGTGTTATTTTATACAAAAAAACCCTGTAAGATGAATGTTGAAAGACATTGGCTTACACCAATAGCTGTAATATTGCTTGCTTGGGGAAAAAAGCAGATTTTTTTTCACGATATCCTTAAAACAAACTTTGTACGTGTCGAAAATATATATTTCTATGATTACTAAAATTTCATCTCCTATTGGAGATTCAGATACATAACTAGAGCATTTTATCAATAGAAAAATAAATTCGAGCGTGGGAGTCTTAACGAATATGCAAGTTAATGATATATACTATGATGAATTGTGTTGGGTTTTGATCTTTTAAACCTCAGAGACAGTATACAAATTCTTTCGAGGCTTTGAAAATAGGGTTTTTTTACGAAAATTGTCAATAAAATGATTTGTTTGACTTATTTACTACATTCAAAAGCGTGTATGTCTTTCTCATATAAGTTACAGATCTATTTAACATCAACCGGTATAGTAAGACTTGTTTGCTGTTATCAATGTTTTTGAGTTTTTGTCTATGGGAAGCTAACAGTATAGATAACGTTGGTTTTCCAAATATTTGGAAACAGTTATTTGACACGCGTAAAATTTCTTTATGCTTACTGGATTGTTTCTTAACGTTCTGTTCTAAACGTACTGTGCAAGTTTTTATTAATTACTAGAGTAATGTCAGTTTTCTTATGAATATATTTGTATATACCAACCTAAATTGCGAATCAATTAGCTTTATCAATTAGGTAATGGAGTTGTTCAGTGTGACAAAGCGAAGAAAAACATGTACCTCTACCATTCTTAGTTGACCTTTATTATTTTTTTCTTTTTGACTTTTTGACAATTCCCATTGCAATTTATTTGTTGTCAATCATGTGAGGTGATTTCTGTTTTGCAATTTGTCCAAACGTTTGTTTTTTGACGTTTCTGAAATCTGTAGATAATAGTAACTCCACAAAATTCGATTAAAAGTAAAGCACACAACTTTATACCATGTCACAACAAAGTAATTAGGATTTATTGATAATATATTATAACGTTTACATCGATTTTGTGTCACGTGCATTTCACTGAAAAAAATTAATGACTCGTGCTATAGTAAAATCAAAGATTTATACAGCAAACAATATATGTTTCTGTACCGAGATATCTTTTATGCAAAACAAATAAAAAAAAATAATAAAGAAAGAAAAAAATCATCAAGCGTCATTGTCTATGAACAAGTATGACCTGTCAAGAAAAACAACATGAATACATGTGGACCATAGCTTGCCTTTACTTCTTTACAAACTTGCATATACATAAAATAGAGAAAAACAGAATCCCTCAAGAAAGCCCAACACGACAAAATTGAAAATGTTTAAGGCTCGGTTTGATTGAGCCTGTTCATTAACGAAACTGGAAAGTGTAGGTTGCCGGCCACGCCCCCTAGCACCGGCTTAAGCAGAATTAAACATTTAACATGAACTGCTACAATTTTGAATTTGGAAACATCCGCAGATGTGTTCATACGGCGGTTATTATTGAACCTTCAATGTGACACAGTAGTACCATTCCATGAAAAGTGGCGTATGGTCCCAAGTAAAATAATGCGTGTTCCCTAAACGAAAAATCAATGGGCGGAACTAAATAAAATGGAATTCTGAAAGGGGGTATGAGGTTATGAAGCCTGCATACCACAGACAAGACGTCTAAAGACAAATTTAAAAAGCAGCAACATATCTGAAAGGTGATTATACAGTATTCAAGTAGGACTACTGGAACCATCCAAGTTGAAAAAGGCCGAATTGAAGAAACTGAAAGTACGACATAACATGAATACACAACAATAATGTCGTGAGGAACGATCTTCAAGAATAGAAAATATAACATAATTGATTAAATGTACGGGGATACTTTTTACAGCCGCAACACGACACAAATAACACGGATGTGACAATAAAATAGAAAAGAAACAGAATCCTTGAATAATTTTCTTTTTAAAAAATGACTAATACTCAGGGATACTCAGGCAAATTAAGGACACAAATATTAAATCGATCTTAAAATTGATCTTAATCACGATAAACTGACATTTCTAGGATGACTTTCTCTGTAAATTCTATGTATTATTTTGGGTTTGAAGTGTAAATACATCTATATGCGTTGAACGAAATTTAGACGCCGACAGAGTAGGTTTAAAACAGATTATGGAGTTTGAATAAATCCTGTGGGTTACAATAACAATATTGGGATTATTGTATGATTGAAACAGGTCTAAGTCAATAATTTGAGATGATCTTTAACGTTTCCATAGTTTACTGTGACAATTATTGTGAAATCGTAACGCTCTAACCTAATCTAGCGTATTTATTTTGAGGACATTTACGGAATAATGAATAAAAAATTGAAAAAGGAAAAATTAAAATTTTCCCTGTGTCTCCCTTTAATTGTTTATCGTATGTTTTTTAAGTTGTCACACATATTTTCAAGGGACTACTTTCAATGTATCCAATTGTGTGACACATCAATATTATTTATAATTCAATTAGCTGAGTCTTCGTCTGAACTAAACTTTGAAATAGAGTGTACAAGCTTAATAGATATTTTAGATAAACAAAATATGGCAAACTGTTGTAAAACAATCAGCACTTTTGCATTTATTCCAGGTGATTTCTGTACTAAGATGCCGCTTATGCGTCTAACGTAATTGAGACGAAAGATTATGTTATGTTCTTAAATACTTGAATATACTTTTGTACACACGCTTGATTTAATCAATGCTCTTTAAACGTTTGATAACCTTGCCTTTCCATCGTTAAATAACGTATTTTATTGAACAAGGTTTCGCTGCCAAACATTTCAATAAGTGGAAATATTTCGAATCCATCTAATTGCACTTTTATATAATTTCTGTACGAAAACTTATTTCATACAGTTTGTTCCAAATAAAGAAAAGATAATGTTGACTGATGTCCATTTTAAAGAAGGAAGCGTAATCAAGCATAATGTTTCATTAACACAGAGAGAAATCTATCAATGCGCGACTTGTGAGCAGGCAAGCTACAAACTTAAATGTGATGTTACATAGTTAGGATGATAATTCGTTAAACAATTCTGAAATGTTTTATATATCTAATAATTATATTACAGTTTGTAAAGAAACAACAGTTGAGACAAAGTTAACATTGAATTCTTAACATGAAAAACATGTTCTTTTAAATAAGCTGGCTTAAGGCTTTTGTTGTACCTCTTCAATTGAAGACCAGTCTGGTGAACTAGTTCTTATTTACATTTTTTTCACTACAGTAACTGTTAGACTAAACAGTCTTGCCTTTGAACATTGACAATTAACATACTGCGATAACAAATTGAGAACCTTATAACTAGTATATTTGTCTGCTCGTAGACTGTCCTCAAATTTCTCAAAACAAAATCTTCTAAATCTTCAACTATTTTGTAAATCTTTTAAACAGTTTTTATTTATCAAGTAAGCCCAGGACATGCAAACTATATAAATTAAGGTATTAGAAGTGGTGAGTTTCTCAAATACCTTACCACTTTAAAAAAGCGAGTTATAAAGGGGTAAAGGCTTTTAGATTAGGAGTCAATTAAAACAATACTTAGAGAAGATTATTTTAAATATTATAATCATAAAACTAGGCCGAACAAAATGTTATATGAATTATAGATGTTATGGAATATGTTGCACAATCATAATCGTTAAGACTGATATAAATAATAGTTATATCAATAACCAATCATGATTATAGAAATTATAAATAAGCATCATTTTGAAATGTGATGATTTATTGAGAACATAAAATGATTTAAAAATATGTGATAATTTATCTAAGTTACCATTACTGTTAGAACATGATAAATATTTTACAGTTTTTAAGTTGTATAGCTATACCGACGAAATGATTAGATACAGATAAAGTTTGTTTTTGTAGAAAGCGTTAGCTTGAATACACACTTTCGAAAATCTGTTCCTGGAACAAACCAGTACATAGCAATGAGTGTAAAGTGTTTTGCTTCTCGTCTCTGTCATGGTTTGAATCAACACAGATAGCGATCTTTGGATAAGTAGTCCGAGAATTTCATCATTATATGTCAGCATTTTAAAATATCAGAATGCACAAACTATGTTTGATAAGCTGGAGTCCACATTTCTGGGCATGTTGATCTTATCGTTTCTTAAACAAATGACGATATGTATTCATACTATGCTTACCTATAGTATGTAGATTTTACAATATGTACTTTTACATTTAAAAACAGGTTGCTAACTTTAGCAATATCTGTTTTCATCATTTTCTAATATCAAATATGAGCTACTATATATCTTAAGCAAACATACTGACAGGCTATTAGTAGATTAGAACACCTTTAGATATTGACAGATACCTAATCATACATAATTAAAATATTAAAAATATACTGTAACAAATTTAATACATCGCACTTTAATCTTACAAGGGTAAACAGAAGTATTTCCTAGGCAAATCATTGATAGATACAGCACATTTTTAATTTTTAAAAAGATTTATGAATGTTAATGTGCAAGTGTAATGAGATAAGGGATATGCAACACGAATGGTGATATTCCTATAAAGCGTTGGAAAATTGTTACAAATTGTAAACTTCTTTTGATTTATAATTCTTGTTTCCTAGGATCACACAATGTTCTCGTAAAATGTATATTTTTCAAGAAAGAAAGAATTAGTGTTCGAACTACAGCTTTTCTGTTGTTGTTCATCATTTTTTCAGACAAAAAAAACAATTAAAAAAAAAACAAACAAAAAAACAAACAAAAAAACACACACACACACACAAAAGAAAGAAATATATATTGTTTTAGACTTAGACACTTACATATTATCATGGTTTTATTAATAGTATAACCGATTCTTTTAGGTACCAAAATCTTAATGAAACACTCTCACATTGTTCCTTGAATACAACAGTATTGAGCAAGAAGTCTCATGGAAACAAGTTTGCCTCAACCTTTGTGGCATTAATCTTGGTCCTATTAATCAGCAAAGTCAAAAAATATCTTTCCGTAGAAAACGTGTTTTAGACTTCAATTTCATTTTAGGTTTATCAAATGGTATCGTAGTTGTGACATAAGAACTTCAATGAATAACACTATTGTTTTAAGTACTTCCTTTCTTGATGTTCATCTTACCGTTAATAATAATAATAATAATAATAACTAATAATAATAATAATAATAATAATAATAATAATAATAAATAATAAATAATAATAATAATAATTATAATAATAGTAATAATAATAATAATAATCTCATATTAAGATATGAGATATAAAAAGAATTATTTTGATATGACTTACTTAATCATCTTAGTTAAATGGAGCCATCATGTCCGAGTAGTTTTGGTCGCCTACTTGAAGTCACTTTTCCTAATCTGCTGTTGGTCCAAAACACATCAGTGACAAACATTGTTTCACGGGAGGAAGCTATTCAACTATCTTAAGTTAGGTCGTTTAGTTCTATCCCGATTCTCTTTCAATCTAAATTTATGCAAAAGTAAGACCTAAAAAGTCGCCATATGAGTTTACAATGTCTGCGTAAGTCCAACACAACAGACTCACAGAAACATTTAGACGGAGGTCATCTTCTGGGGAAATGTATCTTAGGAACATACGGTTGTTGTGGCATATAGCCATGGAAATCATTTTTACGACCGTAATATATAAGCAGACTTCACAAACAGGGAGACCGGTATCATAAAATGAGTAAGTATTCTACAAAACGTTACATTGAAGCTTTAATTTAAATTTAATTCAAAAATACATGTATACGAGCAATTTAAAAACTCTTTGTGAATATGCATTTAATTTAACAGTCATAATTCTATTGATATGTGAATTTTAAATTTCGTAGGATGTAGGATTTTCGTGATAATTGCTCTGCTGTACTGTCTTAAACGGTTTATTATACGTGTATGTTTGTGATATATTCATTTCCTCTTATTAATTCTTAGCAATTGTCAGAATTTCACTGGGCGGGAAGCATTTAATTTCACTGTCTCATCATTAAGGACCATGTTGCATCTAATATTAATTAAGTAAAAAACATCAACATTTCTTCATGCATTTCATGTCGGCAATTCCATTAAAATTGTTTCTTCAGTTACACATTGCCCTATGCTTCTACACATGTCTGCGCTAGCTGAAAACATTAACGCCAGTGCTATACAAAATGCTGTAAACAAAATAAAGAAGAACATTTATTTTATTATTTGAGATTTTGATTTTGCATAAACTATCGAATATGTGCCAAAGTAATATGGACAATAAAGGACACTTTTTTGTTCAATGAATGTTCATTTGTTAAATAAGTGTGTCTTGACAGCATAGTTAAATAAATGCCGTTATTGTTTAAGTAATTTATTGCATATGTTACTATAATAAGTAAAAAATGCGAAAATCCCGTATTTGAGCAATTGTGCCAATAAGCCATATTGGCGCACTTGCCAAGTGTGCCAAGTGACGAGATAATATATTTAAACAGCCACACATTATACATGTACCACCTCTTGTCAAATAAACCTATTCAGCAAATAGTCTAAATCTTTTTAGGGATTTCCTTAAAAATAATAAAATGTCTGAAATACTGCAGGCAATTTCTTAAAATCGTCATTATAATTTCATGGATTTTACTAAAAAAAAACCTAAAGATTTTTAGGCATTTTACAAAATGACTAGCCACTTCAGTAATTTCACAAAATTCCTAAAATTTCATGGATTTCACAAAATGCCCGCTTTTACGAAATCAATATGTTACAGAAATTTTTTTAAAGCGTTTACATTTTAAAAATATAAATCTTTTACCGTTACCATAGGAGACACCACATCTAATTATGTTTTATAAACTGTTTTCGTTTCATACATTATAACATTTTATAATTTTGGAAATATTATAAGATCTATAATTAAGAAAAAGTTTTCATTTTGGTATAATATCTGCCATATTCATAAATTCATGTTACTTTTACTGCTTTGCACATATTTTGCAAAAAGTAAATGCCCCATGAATGACAGGAAGTATTCAATTTAATTCTTCGAATTGTTTTGCAATATTGCAAAAGTAAGTAATTAAGAATGAAAGTTATATCATTTTTAAGACACTATCCTTTTTGTATACCTGACTATGACATTCACATTAAATTTCATTTCTTTGATTTATAACACTTTTCCTGTATTTTTCTCGTTCTCATCACAATATGACAAAAGTAAGTAATTAAGAATGAAAATTATATCATTTTTAAGACACTATCCTTTTTGTATACCTGACTTTTACATTTACATTGAATTTCATTTCTTAGATTAATTACACTTTTTCTGTATTTTTCTCGTTCTCATCACTTATGTATACAGAATCCTGTATTTATGTAAATTTGTCAAAAAATATCTTACAATATTACAAGTTGATGATGAACAATGTAATATAATAATATTTTAAAACAAAGTACAAGATGTCTCCATTTAGTATTGTGTTTCTAAGGAATGGACATTTATAATATAAAGATGACATTTGGAAATATATTTTTCTCTTTTATACATGTGCATGCATCAAGAAGTATTAACAATAGTGATATCCAAATTTCTGTTATCTTGTAAACTTTATCCGGTAATGTTTCGTACATGATAGCGTATTGATATTTAGAATTGTTCGTGATGTCAATTCGATTTTGTGTCACATAAAAGCTAACAGTACGCAAACTATACAGCATTAAAATAATTTCGGTGTATGTACTTCGTATAAGTTTGATATGAAAAGGTTTTCAGTTGTATTTTATTACCTTTATTACCCTAGATACATAATAAAAGAATTCAATAAAAATTAAAAACATCTTATGAAAAAGAAAAATCGAACACGTTTATGAATAAAATAAAATATTAATATGCAGTAAATATACACTGCAAGTATGCAAGTATTACAGATGTAACAGTTTATATGTATGTCATTGGTTATATATATATATATATTATGACATAAAGTCATTTGAGTATTTAATAGGCATAGTGTGTGTTCGAGTAGATGTATAATTCAAAATAATTCCATTAACCGTGTAATTATAATGATTGTACCGAAGAAGTGTTTAGTTTTTTTAAAGAATTTCTCCCAAGTAAATTGCTAAGACTTTTGCCATCGTTGATTAAGCTTTAGGTATGTATTTAACCTAAATGCTAAAAATATGCATTATGCGCATATAAGAATATTTAAAATCATTTATTACCTGCTTCGCAAATTCTACACACGAAGCCCGTTTGAATAATACATGGCCATTGTCATGGTCTTTAGTTAATTTTAGTTCATCCCAGAATCCGCTGGAAAAGGATTTACTGAATACGGAAGTTAAAATAAACAAACTATAATATCAAACAAGTGAAAAAGTAAATGACCGGAAATTCGAACATATTCACAAACCTCCCCTTATTGTTTATAATGAAAGATAATACTTAAAACTTTTCAAGTATTAGGTTTTGTCAGAATAATACAATTCATAAAGAGAATTTTATCATTTTAAGTTAATATTTAAATTCTCGTTTCAACCACCATTTCCTTCCCCAACACACAAATTAATGAAGAGAAGAAAAAAAACATCAGGTATTGAAATGTTCGGAGACACGTAAAATAATGCTAAATAGCAAAAAAATAAATGGTACAGGAAGCGAAAATGAATAAGTTTGAATATCTTTGAATATTGAATTACCTCCGCAAAACATATATTCAGATCTTGAAATAGATTGTATTTCTAGAAGTCTGTAGTCCTGCCGAATTTACATACAAAATTAGAAATATTTTAGTATTTTCTCATGAACAATTCTATAGGGAATAAATTTTATCACCGACAAAAGAAAAAAAAGAAGGAGAGATTAAAACTTACATTTTCAATATCTATAACGTGCTAATTTTATACAGTAGATTATACGAATATGTTTTGCGTTTCCATGTGAAAACGGAGCTTTCAAAAACATTTAGCAGTTGCTAGATTTGAAATGTATATCAGTATGGCGGAGAACATGTTTGTTAATCGTAAACTAAGAAATTGGAAATCATATAATATTTTACTATAATAATAAAGGATGGCAGTAAGAGGAAAGCGAACGATGTATAACAATTGATAATAGTAACAAGTAAAAAAACTGACTGATGATAAATAAAGATAATAAATTGTAAATATGTGATTTCATAAAATTAGTGAATTATACATATATTATCTCATTTTAAAGCGACCTTCAGCTTTTATTTTCTGTTGCTAAAACAATTTTGTGTTCTTACAAACTAACTATGTCAGTAGTTTTATCATGTCATTTTCAAAATAGCGTCCTGAGAGCTATTTATAACGCGTCAGTGACGTCCCATTTACAAACAAAATAGAAGATACAACTGCGAGCCTCTGCGAGCATAATATTATTTTACTCAACAAGTTCAATAAATTTAGTAATGAACTTACACAAATATATTTTTATCACATACTAAATAATAATTTGCGTCCTTACTATTGATGTATGCTATAGTTACATGCAGACTTCTGTTATTAAGTGTAATTTAAATTATACAATATAATTACATTTAACTTTGCAATATCTTAGGATAAAAAGACGGAAATATTGATTTGACACATAACCAAATTTGTAGTCAGTTGGTGTATCAATAGCGACGACGTCAAAACGTAAGAACGAGTTTGGCGTAATAACAATTTGATGCATTTTACTAGTGAAGAAAGCTGTTAAAGTGCAAACATAAAGTCCGGTTATACTGACTGAGATACAGATAAATATACTAATTTACTTTTTCGTAATTTGACAACTTTGGAAATAATTCCATTTGGTGATAATGTATCTAAGTGATATATCCAGGAAGTCTCTTTAAAGAGGTGTTACTTTATCAATAGGCATAAAAGAGAAATCCTATATAGCATGTCCGTGGGCAATATAATGTTCAGAAACATTTGTTATTGTTTCAGGATAATGGTTTTTACAGTTATGTTGTAATTCACATTTAAATGTAAACATGTAGTGCATCAAATTATTGCATTTTGTGTACAGAAATGACCGAAATGACCATCAAGAAGTGCCATGCGTGTCATCTGTACTAAGAACATGTATCATACTCATTTAAATACAAAAATGTATAAGTATCTTAAACTTCTATGTGTAAGAATGATATATTCTTAAACTTTTTAATGTTTATATCTTGTTCAAAGTTACTTTCTTCATTTTTTTCCAAAAGGACAAGGATTTGCTTTTTTTAATATCTAGTTACGGCAGAATGTCTATAAAATTCTTAAAACAAGCTTCCGGTACCATTGATTTTATTTTGTTTGCCTGCCGAGCTTACAATGCCATGACTTTTATATTATATAATAAAGCAATTATAGTGCTAAACTGTCATTTAACAAGTTAAATATGGCTTAACAGCATGCTGAAATAAAATTCAATACTAAGACAGATAGACAAGTATTTACACTTAGTGTCAAGTCTTAACCATATCAACTTCTATGCATTTTGCATTTTAGAATAACTGCGAATCATTGATTGTTAAAACCTGTAAACGAACAAAATTTCGATAAAATCATACTTTTGCATGTTTTAATTATCCACAGGACAATGGTTTGGAACAAAATCATAAATTACATATGTATAATTCAAGGTGTATTCAAACAAGGTTGTATGAATACACATAATCATAAGCTTGACCAAATTACTTTAACTGGTAATTATAGAGGATGCAGGAAAATAATGTTTGCATTCTCTTATTCAAGTAAGACAAACTGAGTAATCATTTCACTAGATATCAATATGATTCTGCGATAAATTTATTTTACCCAGAGAATGAGCATAATATTTTATGTGTTGGACAGATACAATTGCCTAAAAGTTATAAAAATAATATTAACATGTTTCTTAATGTACTGGCGTTTGCCTTTTAAGACTTTTCCTGGCAGTTACTATGATTTCTTACGTTTGCTGTACTTTAAACACGTGCTTGTTTTGTATAGTCGTTTTATTAAATTAAAATGAGCAACGTTAATATTTTAACACGAGTAAAAAGGTTAAATTGTTCCACTCATCAAGCTTAAAAACTTACTCTTTATTGTGTTTTAATTGAGGTATATGTTAAACTACAAATTGTTCCGTCGTATCAAGATTGAAACATTTAGTATTTACTTTATCGATGACTGTACTTACCAAGTTAAAAAATTGGATCGTTTGAATTTCTCACAATCATAATTATACAGCCTAAATTATTCTAGATTTGATGAATCTGGCGTCCACAAAACTTTTACATGCCATTGTTCTTCTAATGCTAGATATTGTCTTCGGTCTTATCAAGTTAAACAGATTAATCAATTTTTTACACATTTTACAAGATTTTATTTTGATTCGGAAATTTAAGTGGAGAAAAAAAATGATAACTATATCAGACACGATGGCTGGTTATAGTTATGTTTACCGAAAACACACGGAAGAACAGTGGAGCTGACGACATATTACTTTGTGAAACAGGGATACGGCGTAGTTTGTGATCTCTATACACATTGTGACATTAATAACTGATCTATGTCTGATGAGCCAACTTTATTGTGATATAACATGTTTCAGCTCAGACAGTTCCAATGTCACTATGACAGACAATATCTAACTATGCTTGTGTTGCAATTATTACATCAGTGGTTTTTACAGTTTAAGCACGTTATGCTAAATATCGTTATAAAAACATATAAAAAAAGAAATTGGTGTAATCTATAATTTAAACAGAATTAAATAGCATACAATTATAATGTTTTTTCATTGATAGCCGGTCAGCACTTGCGGCATTGAATGTATAAAATTTGCATCCCGTATAATTTGCATGCTATTTCGACGGAGTGTATTTCTGACTAAATTTTTACGATATTTTATCTCCATCTTCTGTTCTACAGTATAATTCGGTACTTTTTAAAACATATCTATGAAACGATAAGGTATCGAAACTATATTTTATCAATTACAGTGTCTGCTGAAAATGACATCACTAATTCATGTAATTGTTATCAATTGTCATCAAGACACTAACTACGTACACCGAACTTTGTTTAAGATTCGATTTATCGATAATCGTTAAAGTTACTGCTTTAACATTTACCCATAGTCCAATGTCACAAGGTTAACAATAATGTTTTTATTTAATATGTCGGAACCGAATATTACACCAGCACTGGTATGACTAGATATAACAAAACAGATTATAGAGTAAACTAATATTGTTCATATTTTGATTGTTTAACAAGGTATTTTAATCAATGTTTATCAATTTAATAAAATCTGATCTCACATATTCAGCTGAAAACTATAAAGTACATTTGCGTCTGTAACATATGCACGGAAATGATAGAAGTAACTTTTGATTTATTTATTGAACAAAAATAAACGCAGACATGATCAAAAATCCCTGATGACAGGACAAAATTATTGCAAAATTAATGTACTTTGTGATATCATATCTGTGCGTGTTCATTTTATATGATAAAAATGTTCATTATTTGTTATAAGTTATAATTTTACATGTAATTTAAAAATCGTACGCCATCCATTCGATATCGGTAACTGATGTCACACTTTATATAATTAAAACAAGAATCCTACACACATCATGTATTTTGGATGTATTTTCACCATTGCCATTCATTGTGACTTTAATATGCAGCTGTCAATTACGATAAACCCCACCTCCTTAGTATAATGAATGGTCTCCGACAGTTTTTATGTTGATTGTATGTAACATTTGTTCAGAAAAGATAATTTCAAAGATAAAAAAGATAACAATTAAAAGCAAATACAATGTTTTGGGTCTTTGTTTATTCAATAGTTCATAAAAAAGTTTTATTTTTTGCATTCAGAACACCACTGTGGCAATGACTTTTTTAAATGCGAGTTTATCTTATAGTTTGATGATAGGAAACTGACATCTTATCCGAGAAATGTAATCAGGCATATTCGTTTCCTTGTTACAAATAGACATCTGTCATTATAGAACGGAAGATAAAACCAGTCTTGAATACCGAGATAATGTGCTTATAAAATATTTTATCACAGCCTATAGACTGTGATAAAATATTTTATAAGCACATTATATAGAATTGAAGAAATAAAAGTTGGGAGGGAAGTTTACTTTATTTAACTTAATACAAAGTAGAATTTTTTATTCTTAGGAAATTATCTTAAAATAAAACTTTATCAACACAATATATTTTTCAAAGCCAGTTTTCTTTGTCTAAATATGTTGTCATACTATATCCCACTGTGTTATATGACCCATGGATTTTCCAGACAACTCTAATCGACATTCTTAGAAAAAATCGGAATTTATTTCACGTATTGCTGACTATTATAATTTGTCGTTTTAAATCTCTTAAATGCGATTTATTTCGTCAATATATTGCAGAAATGACTCGACAAAGGATATTTGAGTATTTCGGTGGGCGAATGGAAATGTGTTTGCGAAATTATTGAGTACAAAGTTCGTGTGTAACGTCTGAAACTTTACTCACTATCAGTAAACAAAGTATGACTACTTTACAGTTTATTAGTTTATTTTAACCCATTACTTCATGAGCATTTTGTGAAAAATGGCTATTTTCATTGAAAAGTACCCAGTTAAAACTTCAAATTGCTATAAAACTATAACAAACTGCTTCAATACTAATCAAACTTGGCACAAATGTTGACTGGACAATTGCCTTTGCTCAGTTTTAAATGTCCTGTTACCATGACAACGAGGGGACAATGGATTGAGATAAAGTCACAGACTTTTCAGTTTTGGTTACACGTTACCCTATGATCGACATGGGGTTATTTATAGCCTCTCTCTCAAGTCCAAAATTTTCATGGAGATGAGGGGGCTCCTGCCCTCTTCAAACCCCCAAACAGAAGGGGGAAGTTCCCCTTCTGGCAACTTCCCCCTTCTGGCAACCCCCTGATGTATATTTTGTGTTAAGGGGGCGGCGCCGAAAAACTGGTCAATTTTTAAAACAATATTTCTCCAACAAAAACAAGTGTTGGGGCCTAAATAAGGCAGATATCACCATTTAAGACAACAAAATTTGGGCGGGGGTGAAAAAGGCGTTAAAAGGCGTGTTTATCGAGTAATGGGTTAAGACACGACCATTTTAACTTTATTTGAAAATGGAATTCAGCTTGCGATATATAGTGTGGAAATTCTTCTAGTCAAACTTTTTTGGTAAGAAGTTTCTAGAGGTCAAGTAATTTCTGCAATTAAAGTATTTAAAGGTAGGAATGGTAAATGTTTAAAGCAATATTAAGTTATATGAGATATCTTTTTCCTCTTCAAGTACATCAGAAATTATCGGTGAAATTACTTCATACTTGAATATCTGGAAAAAAAATTGTTTAGAAATCTTTTGAAATCTTTTTGCATGTTCAATTAATTCTTATTGAATTTTAATCTAATATTTATGCTCATTACTGTGTGTATATGTACTACTTATTTAAAAAGATAAAATAATCTAAAATCACAAAGAGACATTTTGATACCAACAAGGCCGACAATGCCCTCTGCCTCCTTGCATCCCCCAAACAAATCAACAACAACAATGAAAAAACACAGACAAAACAAAACAAGCAAACAAAAAACTAACGAACAAACTACTCAAATGTAAAGAATTGTTACACACAATGTGTTTCGTATAACGTAACCAGTAAGATTATATCTTTTCCATACAGACTATATGTCTTCGATACGATTGTGTATTGGTTGCAACATATATAATCCCAAGACTATGTGATTATTTTGTCAAGTTTGACAAATGCAAAGAGTAACGCGTCGAAGTAATAAGGTCAATATAAGATTTCCTTCAAGGAAACAACCGTTGTCGATTTCACATTAGCGTTTTTTATCGAGAGGTCAGACATTGTTAACTAGAGACATAAGTCCTTGTAAATTTCACAGTAACGATCGGGTCAATTTTACTGATCAATAACAGTTCAAACATTGATAACAATGAACTGCAAATTATACATTTAAGACACATTTGAACACTTGTTATTTTTGTTAAATTTTCTTTTCGTTTGAATCCTTACCTAATTTTCTTTGTATTCATAAAGTCATCATTATTTTTATTAAAGAAAAGAAAACTTACAAATCGAACGTATGCCAATATCTTCAAATGTACTGAAATTTAAAATGATTATAATAATCGTTTACAATAGACATTAAATCTACAATTAATATGCATTTTTGTGACACAAACTGCTGGCCGATATACTATAAACATTTCCCTGGATAACAAATTAGTAATTTCGGGATTTTAACAGGATCGGGGATTTGATTAAATATCACTCACTCTGGTAATTATTTAAAACGGAAACGTTTGTATAATTGTAAAGAAGTAAATTTTATGTCACAATAGCTTAATTGTATACATAATTACAACTTAAGTACAATTTATCTTATGGAAATGAACATGTCATGTTAAAACGATACTCATCCACGAAAATATCAAAATATATTTGCATAGTGATAATCTTTTTTAAGTCATGCTTGCTTCTCGATGTATGTATTGAAATCAACTTGTACATACATGCTCCTGTTTGTATATTTGTTTGTTTTTCTTTTAGTTGTGTTTTAAATAAAGACGATGGATTACGTAATGCACGTTCAAAAACCGAACTTGATTACGTAGCAGGTTCTGTTTGATTCTAAAAATAGCTTGTCATTATTGAGGACATTTTAGCTAAGATAATTTAATTATTACACATTAAAGGTTTTTGATTTAAATCTTGATTCAAGAAAGTCAGAAATTATTGATAGAGTCTGGTATTTATGTAGTTTAATAACTTAAAAATTAATAAATAAATTTGTGTTTTTATTTATTTCTTATACATGTAGTTAAGTCCAGAATACAGTGAGTTAAAGCTTCAGCTCTACATAATTATATAAGAAGCATTATACAAGAGAGAAACTTGCGAAGCTAGGTTGTGATATCTTTGCAACCGGTCGCCTCTGTCTACCCTTCTCCTGCTACAGATTAAAGTAATTAAAGTTACGTTTTGCCCTACGTGCTGTCGCAATCTTTATTCAGAATTTTAGACATGGCATTACTTTGTGACTTTATGCATTATGTTCTACTTTTTTAACAAAAATATGCAACATATTACACAACGAGCACATACCAAGAAAATGGATTAGTGCTTCGGATTGTCAACTGTAATAGAGATCAATTTTCAAGGCTGAATTTGTACATTACCTGTAAATGTTCATATCATTTGGCGGCGTCTTTGAAGTGCATCATCAACATTTAACTTGTTTTTTTGTTAATAAACTACTACTTTTTTTCAGATGACAATATTGTGTCAAACTAAAACGGTTGTTGGCTTAACACAATATACTAGTAATTAACTATTAGATAACAAGCAAACTAAATGTCTTTTAATATCTCTCATTTTAAGTCTAAATTTTTATGATGATTTTATAATGATTTAAAGATAACTGCAAAAACTTAATTATTTTTTTAATTAATTGTTGTCAATATCTTTTCACAATACCTTTACACATTTCACAAAACTGAACTTAAATTATTGCTCGTTATTGACATTATGATAAGCCACACCTTTATAATACAGTGCATGATTTGTATATCTGATACATATTGAGTAATTTATTTTGATACATCAGTTCGGTATTGATAAAAGATAAAAAAAAACAATCGTTCGGACACAGACCTGTGTTTATTAAAAAAATCCACTTGAGTTTATCAAATTATCCCTTAAAAGATATGATCGTTCTATTTGAAAACCAACAAGAATATTTTGCCTCGTCGTAGAATTTACAGGCGACTTCTCCTCGTGTTATGAGGACCAGACACTGACATCTAATCTAGGAAATGTAATCAGGCATATTCTTTTCCTTGACACTAATAGACATCTGTCATTATTGAACGGTAGATAAAGTCAGTCTGGAATACCGCTACATTGCTTATAGCAAATAAATTTTTATCACATATTCGGTATATAGAATAAAAGGTACAACTTGCTGCATTGATCACATAAAGAACTGTATCACATTTAATGCATATTCTATTTTTAACCCAGAGTAAAACTTTATCACCTGAATATATTTTGCAGAGCTTCTTTTTCTTTGCAAAATGAGTTGCATCATAATTAATACCACCGTGTTGTCATAAAAACGTAATTTTTGTTAACATCTTGATAGACTACAATAAGCAAATTTTTGAGATTAGTTTACGTTTGACTGTACTTTTTTATTTGATAGTGCTTCTGTCGATAACATATTGCATTTCCGAAAACTGAATTAATAAATGAATGAACTGGACAATTTTCAACTAGAATAAATCTATACTGAACCAAAATGAAGAAACCTTATGTAAAGGGAAACGTCCGATAACTGTTGAATTCAAATACTTAATTATATATAATATATAATTTTTAAATCTCAAATAGAGAATATAAAGGTTAATATGAATTTGTTCGTAGACTTTATAATGCAATGCACTACTCAAAGCATTTTGACATAAAATAGGGCGATTATTTTTTAAAATGGCTGTATATGAAGAAAATTTGACGTTTAACTTTTCGGTTAGTTAGTTAAAGCATAACTTACAAAAAAATTACAAGAAAAAACTTTGATAAACATTGCAGCGTATTTCTACAAGGAAGTTATTAAATGTCTCCCAAAGTGACGATGGTTACTATACAAAAACTAAAAATCGTCTCCTTTACAATAACGTTTGTCAGTAAGACATTTAATCCACGATTAATGCTTATAAAACAATTTGATTAAATCAGCCCATTTCAATGATTTAGATTTAAGACAAAAAAATAGGAATGCAATAAGTGACAAAATAATTGCTTGACATTATCAGTTACATTCGTTAATAAAAGCGTATTCATTTTCAATGATATAATGACTGTATCCTGTGATATTTGTCAATTTATGACCAACCATCTTGACGTTTAAAGATTATAATCAATGTTTCGGCTTTCGGCAATATTCTAAGCGAAACTTTAAAAATAACCTGCAAAATAGGGAAAACAATTATCATTTTCAAAACGTTATAGAAAAGCAAACGGCGTAGCTTAATTCAACTGCTATTAGCAAAATAATGTTGAATACAAAGATAACTCCCAAAATGGAAAATTGGGCAATGAAAGAATTGTTTATCTCAAGAAAATGTCTTACCGTAACCATTGTAAAATACTTATTCAAGATTTATTTTACATTGATTCTGTTTTTTATTGTAAAGTAGGTTTGGAAAACTGACTCCGAAATAAACATCATTTTTGAATAGAATAGAGAAAAACAAAACCGCTAATGAAAGCCGAACATGGCAAAATTGAAATGTTGCAGGTTTGATTGAGCTTGTTCATGAACAGTACTGGAAAGTGCAAGTTACCGTCCAAGCCCCAAGCCTTGGCTTAAGCAGTATTCAACATTTATACACGAAATGGTGAAAGTTTGAATTTAGAAACACCTCCATATTGTTCATACGGCGGTTCTCATTGAACCTTCAATGTGACACAGTTGTCCTCTTTCATGAAAAGCGGCGTACGGTCCCCAAGTAAAAGAATGCGTGTGCCCTTACGATAAAACAGTTTGCGGAACCCAATAAAATGGAAATTTGAATGAGATCTCAGGTTATAAAGCCTACATATTAGAGAGAAGACGTCAAAAGACAAATTCAAAAAGCAGGCAACATATCCTAACATACAGTACAGAATTCAAGTAGGAATACTTGAAAAATGAAAAAAAAAGGAGAAACTTAAAAAACCACAAAACGTATACGCAACAATAACGTCATTCTTAACAATCGTCAAGGTCTTGAAAATAAAATATCTTTGATTAAATGTACAGGGAGACTTCTCACAGCCGCCACACGGCACACATAACACTAATGTGACAATAAAGCCATACTTTTTAGCTATATGTTTAGCATGTGTTATTTCTAGTAAATGACTTAAACCATAGTAAAACAAATCCTAAAAAAGTAATGTCAATTTATATGATATTAATACCAATAAAAAATCGAGTGCAGTTTTCGATTTTCTGATCGCAGATCAGGAAATACAATGCTGACATTCACTCCTGGCACTGATAAACCTAACAACAAGAAGTTCTCTAAACAGCTTAAAACTTGCGATGTAAAAGAAAGAAATATTTCAATTCTGTTACAAATATCCAACAAATAACAACTCATTCAAAGTTTAAAAGTAGCGTTGGCTTATAGAAATGTCAATAAATGCACAATCACAAATTACACGGATGAATATGATTTTAATCAATTAAAATGCTATTTTTAGCGATGTCAGTTACCGATTACTTCAAAGCGTGTTACACAAATAAATCTGACTGTCGAGTAGTGGAATTTATACATGTCGGACTTTTTTTGGCGAGAAGACTTTCGCTAAATAAATTACATCAATGTTAAACACAGGTTTATCGTGAACAAAATACCTCGAAATTAATAAGAATTACAAACCCGAAATGGAAATTCTAAATTTGGAATTATTTGATTTTATTTAGGCTTTCTTCGTGCAAACTCACCGTGGTGCAGGGGTAACGCGCCCTTTTATACAGGAAAATACATACAGATATAGAGTAAGATTTATTTCGCAAAGATCAGAAAATGTCACAGAGCTTGCAGCCCTTTGATTTCAGATGAAGTTGATTTGTTTAAAAGTGCTCAACCTCATATTAATGAATATTTAAAATATTCTTTCTTCATCTTTATTCCATTCTATTTAAAATATTTAATTATTTCATTAAGTATTATTATTATATTGCAATCTCAAATTAGCTTAATTGTATTTTGAAGACACTTGATAGAGAATATGTGATGGAATAAGTGTTTGATAAAGCTTTGTCTAAATTTCCTACAGCATATTTCTCCCGTTTATTGCATCTGTTTTCTTAATTTGTATTCCTAAAATAAAAGTCAGCTTATCTTATTTGCGTGTGTTTCAATTATTTATTATATTTAAAAAAAATGAATAAAAAAGAAAGAAAAAAAAGAGAAAATTATTCCATCCCATTCACTAGCTATTTATCCTTTACATATAAATTAAGGCATGCACATATTACATATAAGATTACAGCTATAGCTACATTTCTGTCACAACTATTCTTGATTGGCATTGAGTAATTTAGCTGCCCATAGTCGAGATTGTTGACGTATAAATGTTTGCGTGATTGTCAACTTAATTTCCAAATCAACGTTCTTGTCGAGGAAGCGGAGATCAGTAAATTACGCACTGATTATAAAGTAAATATAAACGTAACAATCCTGCCGAGCAAATTATTGTTATGCAGTATATTTATCTGTTTGTCTTACATTAGGGAAACGAAATGGATTTTCCTTAAGAAACGATTTATCACTCCATAGTTTATACAAGGTGGTTCATTATACCCCCGAAACGAAGTTGGTGGGGTGGGGTGTAAAGGAGTCAACGTATGGTTGGTCGGTCGGTCCAGCAGTTCTTTGCATTTTCCTTGTCCGGACAAAAAACTTGAAGACTAATGCTTGCAATTCAATATAACTTTATGCAATAGTCAAGCACATTGAGAGAAAGTGCAGTAAATAAGAACCAGAATTTCATTTATGACTAATTACAGAGTCATTGCCTTTTGATATTTTTCATTGTCGGAGCATAACTGGAAAAGTACTGGTTGGAATTCAAAACAACTTCATACAATGATCAAGCATAATAAGAGGAAGTGCATTACACAAGATCCATAACTCTATCCAGAGTTATTATAGAGTGATTGCCCTTTGTTGCTTTTCCATTGTTTTTTTCTTGCCCAGAGCATAACTTGAAAACCTCTCGTTGGAATTCAACAGCATCATACAATGGTCATGTACATTAAGAGGAAGTGCAGTGCACACGAACAATAACTATCTTAACTAATTACGTTATTGCCCTTTGATACTTTTCCTTGTCTAGCGAAGAACCTGAAAAATACTGGCTGGAATTCAAAACAACTTCATACAATGGTCGAGAACAATAGAAAAGAAGTGCAGTGCATAAGAACCATAACTCTATTTAAAGTTATGATAGAGTTATTGCCTTTTGTTACTTTTCCTTTGCATTGCCCTTGTCTTGAGCATAACTGAAAGAAACCACTAGTCGGAATTCAATACAACTTCATATAATGTTAAAGTAAATTGAGAGAAACTCCAGTGCACTAGAACCCTAAGACTATCCAGAGTAATCATAAAGTGATTGTCCTTTGTTACTTTTCTTTGTCGCAGAGCATAACATGAAATCTACTGGTAAGAATTCAATACAAGTTCATACAATGGTCAAGTATATTGAGAAGAATAGCAGTGCACAGAATCCATAACTCTTCTTTCTTGACTCATTTTAGAGTTATTTCCCTTTGATACTTTATTTTCCAATGCATTATTTGAAACTGAATGGTTCAAGTCCAATGCAACTTCATACAGTGGTCAAGCGCAGTAAAATGAAGTGCAGCACTCAAGAACCATGACTGACTCTATTTGGACTAATTACATACAGATGGCCCTTTGTAACGATTTTGTCCAGTGCTTTACTTGAAACTTTGGTATTCAATGCAACTTCATACAATGGTCTACTCAGTGAGATAAAGTACAATGCACAAGAACCATAAGTCTATTTGAAATATTTACATAGTAATTGCCCTTTGTTACTTTTCCCTTGTCGAGTGCATAACTTGGAAACAAGTAATTGAAATTTTAATACAACTTCATACATTGGTCAAGCGCAATGAGAGGAAGTGCAGAGTACATTTATAATAACTCCATCTTCAGCATTTGCAGAGTCAGTGCCCTTTTTTTCATTTTCCTTATCCAGTGTATAACATAGCAACTAATGTTTGGAACTCAATGCAACTTCATACAATGGTCAAGCGCAATGTGAGGAGGTGCAGTGCTCGAGAACCGTAACTCTGTCTGCATTATTACAGAGTAATTCAATAAAACTTCATCAATGTTCAACGACAGGGAAAGGTAATGCAACGTATAAGGACCTTAACTATCTTTAATTACCCACAACCATAACTGTATTTGAATTCTTATACAAGGGATTCTGTTACTAGTAACTTCCTCATTTTCAAAGCATGCGGGGTATTAATGACATTTACTGATAGCTCTAATTTATTTTGTTGTCTTTTTTATTTGACACTCGGCCTATAGGTATTATATACACGTCAAAGAAAAACCAATGATATTTAAAAGTAAAATTTCCAATCATCAGCATCGTTGATGTTGTCATACAATGTCTTGATATCTTATATAAACGTGTACTTTCGCAGTTTGTATTATCTGTTTGTTAAAGCAGGCATCATCTTACTTCAGTTGTGACTGATACTATGTTTGGCTCATAATATTAGCATTTCATTTCATACATTATTCAGACAACTGACATATGTTTTTAAATGAAAAATGTGACACTATTATCAATTGTAGATGAAGACTTAAAGGTAGTACGCCATTCTATTTTGAATGTGATGCCTAATCGATTTTATTGAGACATCTAATCTACGATTAATGTTTATAATTCCATTTGATTTAAACAGCCCATTGGAAAGCAAGCATTATGTAAGTTCCAATGCCATCAAGCAAAATGGAATAAATGCATTAATCCAGTTTCATAGTTAAAGCAGGTAACAACTGATTCATTTGCGACTGACATCATGCTTGGCTCAATGTAGTTATATCAAATAAATGATTCAGAAGGCAGTTTTGAATACATTCAACAAAACTGACAGCTTAAGATTTCTTGTAAAAGTGTATTCAATCAAACTGAGTGCAAGTTTTGTGTAATAAAAGCTGTTTCAATGCTTTTGAGGGGTCACTCCTTTTTTCCAGATGTTCGTATATAATTTAAAGCAAAATTAAAGTACATATTCCTGAAATGAACTCCTACCAATAAAGCTAATTCAACTTTTCAATAAGAGCGTTTTGTTTTCAAAAAAAGAAGAAGCATCATATAAAACCGATGTTAAAAGTATAAGTTTGTGGAAGTGAGTACGTTAAGCCAACATTCAGATACACATGTATCTAAAGTATAATTCTATATTTGGTTTAAATGTTGAACAATTGTTTTTCCTATCTTGAAAAATGTAACCACGATATCGCTTTAGTTTTTGTTTGTTTTTATATTGTTTGTCTTTTTTCCTGGAATGAAATATATACGTGGTGAAAATATGGAAAATCAATGTTAACTTCTTGATAAAACTTGCACTTTATAAATTGGCTGATCGTCTAATAGTACAATATTTTAATGACCACAAGAAAATGAAAAAACTCGTTTAGTACTTATAATTGATCATTATGTTAATGCTGATATGTGTTTATTTACAAAAAGTCATCATTGTCAATTAAACACATAAATATTAAAATACTGTTATTGAACATTTTTGTCTAAAAAGGATTTATCATTTGAGACAATTATGTTATCACGCCGAATATCACAATGTTACTAAATAGACTTTTACAATGAATATATTAACACATAATAAGAGTTTTCTCAGAACTATATTGTATAAGTACCGAATATAACATGCCAATAAACATTAATATACAAATTATACGACTACATATTTATCTATTGTGTCACGTTTGATATGACATATGTCAGAAGACAATAAAGGTGTTATTGACGTTTTTGATTTGACAGTTTCGGTCAGAATTGTTTACCATTTTGTGTTAAACGTAGAACTTTGCATAACCCGATACTCGTTACACTTTCTATTACCGGCCATAAACAGGCTCAGTCAAACCGAGCCTTAAACACTTTTAATCTGCTTTTTAGACGTTCTTTAGTTATTCTGTTTTCTCTAATTCTTATTCTCCAACTGCACAGTTACAGTTTAGTTTTAATCACAACGGAAGTATATATATATATTCTTTCCCTAAAAACAACAACAGAAAATGCGTTCATAATATTGCTTAAGTGAATACTGGGTCAATGAAAGAAAATCATGAATGTTTAAATGTACGAAAGACCGGTGGGGACATTTCAACTTCATAATTTCGGGATTTCATCTTCGTGTATTTACAATGTTAACTTCGTGAATTCATGTTTGCAACATATATAAGTTATGAATTCACTTTTGAACTTCATGAATTCAAGATTTCAACTTCATGAATTCAACTTAGCAAATTCACATTTTGAAATTCACGATGAAATTGTGAATTCACGCAGTTGGAATCGTGAAATTCAAAACGTGAATTCGTGAAGTTTAGATCGTAAATTCATGAAGTTGTAATAATTAATTCTCGAAGTTGAAATCGTAAAGTCATTAAGTTGAAAATCTGTGAAGATGAACCCGATAATTCAAGACGTTTAAATGTCACCACCGGACTTTCGAATAAATTGGCAATATTATTGGTGATGATAAAGTCTGAATGACTTACCTAAATTAGTCTTAGTTCTATGTAATCGGATGTCTCTATACAGATTCCTCCTTTAGTTTTATCGTTAACTGAATAACATTCAATTGCCTATTTGGTTTACCCTATTGGTATATTATTTTTATCTGAAAGTGGTAATTCCTTAGTAGCAGTAATAATTATGCTAGTCTTATATTCATTTTATGGTCATACCCTTATGTTCTTTTTGTAGTGTGTGTATATATAAATGTGTATTTAATGTCATTTTCATTCATAAAGTAAACACTTTATAGTTTTGCTTATGTAATGATACCGTTGATTAATAGAATGATCTTTTTATAAATATTTGATCTACAAAAATGAAACACACCTATTCTACTTTATGCATGTTCCTTTAGAAATCATTTATTTCAGAAACTCACATGCGGTAATATAAAATAAGTATTATTTTTCAGTTTTTAAACGTTTATATATATTGCATTCGTATTATCAATGCCTGTGTCAATAAAATAATATTTCCTGTAAAGTGAATGTTCCTGTAATATCTGTCAATTTACTTTCAATTATCTTGCTGTGTTTCCAGAAATCAATCAATAATACAGCTCTTAGCAGTTTCCCTACAAAAGAGCTTAGAAGAAGTAGCTTAGATAATTACCAGATGTAATAAGCTGCAAATTAGAAGACAAAAACCCCTAAAAGACCAAGATAGGACACATGCCTTAATGAAAAAAATCTTGAGAGCTTTATGATATTTGTATAGTATGTATTTGAAAAAAACACTAACACTCATTGGCCATTCTAATAAAATGTAAAGGATAGTTTTTGTCATTCTAAGATAGTTCTAATCTAAAATGTAAAGGATAGGTTTAACCATTATAAAATATAATGTAAAAGATAGTTCTTAAATGTACTGGATAGTTTTTTTTAATTTTTAGTTAAATTGCTCGGATAATTAAATTCTGTTTAACAATACTTCTCCCACAAAATATTTTACATTGCGTGTAGATCTCATTACATTTTCTTATGAACAGTTTATTTCATGTCAGAACTTACTAAGATTATTTTACACAAGATCTGAGTTTTAAATTATATCCAAAATTACGAGAATAATATCAGAACTTATCAGGTACCCTAATTGTCATGTATTTTTGCATATCAATCAAATATTATCAAACTAATTGCATATCGACTGCATAGATGTTGGTGTTAGAAATAATGTTCAGGTATCGAAACGCAAAAGGTTCGTTTAGAAACACATGCATCTTAAAGTGGTTCACTCTTCAAGATTACTAACCCTTAAATACATCATTTTATAACTGATGTGCAAGCTATATGACTTTGTCTGGAAAACTAAGAACTAACATATGCAAGTTAACCAGCTTTACTTCGACCGTGTATCTTGTTTTAAAGATACTTCTTGTTTATTCATTTAAAGATTTATTTATTTATAGATTTATTTATTTTTGGGGGTAGGGTGGGGGTGGAAGTAATGTCGCTTTTCATTGAAGTTGTAAAGTGAAAGATGAATTATAAAAACACTGACGGTCACATATGCGAATGATGGGTCTGCGTGTCATTTCTCACTGCCATCTATGAGTAGGTCCAATGTAAACAATTCACATATAGTATTAATGTTGCCAGGTTAAGCGACCATCCATGTTTCACGATTTTTTTTAATGTGCACCTTTTCTCATGGTCATATCAAAGTACGAGAGCATTAACTTCAGCTGTTTAAAATTTACCAACATGCACACATAAAATAGAGAAATCAAGAGTCCCTAAAGAAAGTCCAAACCGAAAAATTGAAAATGTTGCAGGCTCGGTTTAATTGAGCCTGTTCATTGAAGGTACTGCCAAGTGCAAACTACCGTCCACGCCCCCCTAGCATTGGCTTAAGCAGAATTCAACATTTAAACATGAAATTGCAACATTTTGAATTTAGAAACATCCGCAGATGTGTTCATACAGCGGTTATCATGGAACCTTCAATGTGACACAGTAGTGCCATTCCATGAAAAATGGTGATGGTCCCCATGTAAAAGAATGCGTGTGCCCTAAAGGAGAAAACAATGGAAGGAACTAAATAACATGTAATTTTGAAAGGGGATCTGAGGTTATGAAGCGTGCATATCACAGACAAGAAGTCTAAAGACAAATCTAAAAAGCAGGCAACATATCCGAAGGGTGATTCAATATAATTCAAGTAGGAATATATGAACCACTCAAATCGAAAAAGGCTTATAGTTGAAACTAAAAAATACCACAAACACAACAGTAATGTCGTGTTGAACGATCTTTAAGGATCGGAAATATAACATCTCTGATTTAATGTACGGGGCAACTTTTTACAGCCTCCACACGGTACAAACAACGCTGATGTGGCGATAAATAGAGAAAGTAAGAATCCTTAAAGAAAATCGAATACCCGAATCCCCTGTCGTAGGAAACGTTTTTTTTTATTTTACTCAATGTGCAATCGCTTTATTCTTTAAAATTTAAAAAAAAAGCATTTTGTCGTATGTAGCATTTCACAACGTTTATGATAATGAAGTTTTCCAAATTCACTTTTTCTTTTCATTTTACTCTAATAATGTTTTTTGTAATATTTGTGATTTTTGTAAAACCGTATTATACCTAGCACACTGAAAGTAGTGCTTACTACCAACAATTTTTATAAAGGTAAAAATGAAATAAATGTATTTCATTTTTTTATTGCCATTTGTGTCGAATCACGTAGCAAAGGGAATCGTTTTAGAAACATCGCTTTCTTAAATAAATGGTTCAAGCGGTACATACAGAACATACACTTCTTATTATCTGTTACAACGTAATTGCATGGAAATGTCTTCGTTAAAGGTTATTTAAATGCATACAAACATTGGATTAGGAAAATAGTTTTTACTGTTAGCTCACTCACTAACCAGGTCATATTTTGTTTCGCTATTTTAATAATATGTCTTTTATTTTTTCACAATTGGTCTGTAAATGCATTGCAATAACTTCTGAACAGATTTTTAAAAGCCACAATGAAATTATGTTATTCTAAACATGTTCTTCAGAAACATACTTATGTTTCATAAATGCAAGATAATGAGTATCAACACTTACATAATTACATATTCCTTAATCAACAATTTAATTTGTATTGCAAGTATAACATACACTTTGAATAGACAGTAACATGTAAAATACCATTACGATTACATTATTGGTCTAAAATAAATATCTGAGAAATGTGTTTTATAATATAAGGAATAACATTATCCTTGATGTACATTTTCAATCGAGTCTGCTGTGTTCATGTCTTTTTGTTGTTATTCAGTATAAAATTAAAGTCTAAAACTAAACTTTGGAAGTGGCTTTAATGACTGAATGTTAAAAGTTTTTAGTCCTCAAATTCATGATCCTCACCAATTTGGGTTCAAATTTTGCCAGGGACTTTGATTGTATTTATGTGGCTTCTTCCTGTTATTCAAGGTACGTGTCATATTAACTGATATATCACGCGATTATCTTATTTCAGGTTAGTTCTATCTGAACAGAAAGTGCAGTTAGAGAAATAAAAAAAAGAAAAGAAAACACAAACATTCATTAAAGCATAAAGGAAAAGAAAACTAGACATTTAAAGAAAATCTATTCTATATCACGGTGTCAAGGGTATACGCATCATTTTTCCGCGTACCGCCGATAATCTATCATCCTGCGCGCAGCACCGTATCGTTCTTACGTAATCTTCTGAAAAGTTCAAGAGGTAACTTCAAAAATGCGAAAATTTCTTACTAAAATTGATTTTATTGAGAGAGTTTGCATACACCACGGAAGTTTTGAATGATTCATCTATGTGTGCAAAATATTTTGCAACATTATTTGTCTATCATAACCTAAAACTAATGAAAACACTTTTATACATGTAAAACATTTGTGTTCTTGATGCGAACATTTTTCATCCTTTTCCAAAAGTAAAGTTGTCGGAAGAAGTATCATATGTCAAATGATCACAAAAAGCATTGATACGAGCTGATAACATACCAATTTTATACAAATAATGCAAAATAATGTTGTAAAATCAAGAAAACTTTGATAAACATGGTACCGCATCATGCAGAACCATGGCACCGCTTCTTTTTGCGCGGTAATACTGCATACATGTACATAAAAAATATGTTTAACTGTTGTTGTTTTTTTTTTTTTTGGAGGGGGTATTGTTCCTTTTTTTATAGGACTGACAAGAAAAGGTAAATGTTTGGTTATCGGTTAGGGTAAGCGGGGCAGTTGATAACCTCGGCCTGAAAGCAATCTAGACCTCTATTGTTTTTTTAGAGATAATTTCTTATAACTTATAAAAATTCTATGCTTTCGTAGCAGTTGCATTTTATGTCTGTTGTGGAGTTCAACTTTTCTTTGGACTCGGGAATTGCATAATATTTGCTGATATCAGTAATTGAACTTTTACTCTCAAATTTGTTAATACAACACACAGGCAAGCCTAAAATAGTATTTATTTTTTACATTTGAATTTTAGTTACCTTACTAATTGACTGGGCAACGTAACTTACGCATGTTACTGAATTTAAAAAAAGGTGGCAACTATGTGCTCCTGAATTATTTATTATAAGACAATACCCCCAGCAGAGCTATTCAAAAAGTGTCTTCTTACGTCTGTAAGATATGGTGGCTGATTTGGTACATTGCGCGTTGCGTTGTCGGTATCGTTATCGCCTTTTCGTCTTGTCGCTAACGACAACACTACATAGCGCCAAACAGCGCATTGTCGCGCTCTCGTCTTGTCGTCCTGTCTCTAGTGAAGCACGCCAAACGGCGCGTGGACATGTGGCGTGATGTCGCCCTGTCGCTTGGCTTATAAGCAAATCCTTCGATTTGAACCGAGCGACAATGTGACATTGCGACAACACGCCGCACGACAACGCACCGTTTGGCGTACATCGTTAGCGACATGACGACAAGACGAAAGCCCAACAATGCGCCGTTTGGCGCTTTGTCGTGTTAGCGCTAGGTTGTTAACGCACAAAAGAATTCCAAAAGAGCCATTATAGTAAGAAGACACTTTTAAATAACCATTACTTAAATCCTCTTGCGAATCGAAATATAAAAATCTTCGCGATTAAACTTAATTTTCGCATGTTTTATTCGAGAACTGTAACTTATTTACAGTACCAGTGACTGTAGAGAAAGTCCACGAAAGAGAATGTTAAATCTCGCTTCTTATCTATTAAGAAGACCCAGTGCGCTGCTTGATAGTAAAACAAAAGCCTTAAGCTTTTTCAATAAGGGCGATAGTTCTGTCAAAATTCACAATTACAATAGCTCTCCCTATTTTTTCGAATAGTTGAACTAAATCAAGAAGATTAAGTCAATCTTAACAGGCGATATTTTAACTGTCTCAAACAGGACACTATAGAAACCGATGGAAAGTAGTGCGCATCTCATGAGAAAGTCCAGTTTATCTTGAATTGGATGGCCATTTCCAGGAACAAGGTAACTGTTGATTTTAGCATTGACGAAACTAACAGTTGTTCGTTGTAAGATGGTACACCACTTAGTTGTTTTTTTTTATATCGTCTGACATTCTATAAAAAAAAAACATTAAAAGGACTCCACTGAGGTTTAAAAGCCTAAAATCATAACATTTGAATTTCTTACATAAATGAGCTGGGACACTTTAGACAGAAATATATGCAAATATAGTTAAGAAATATAGTTAAGAAATATACTTTGAAATAATTGAAAATTGTATTAAATTGCTTTTCTTAGTCCGATTTGAGTGAAAAGCGTTTAAACGCTTTTCATTTTTTGTCATTTATTTACAATGTGAATAAATATTCTGGAAAAATGAAGTGCGCGAATGATCTGAAATTTTGCACAAAGATTAGAGGTCTAAACCTACATCAAATGGTACATTTACATGGAAAAAAAATCAGTCAAACCTCAGTGGAGTCCCTTTAAAGTGACATTTACAATGTACTGTACCAACCGCCCCACACACATAAAAAACAACTGCCATAAACGGCGAGCATTGCGTTAGCGTTAAGGTAATCATGTGAATAAGAAAACTTACTAAATTTAGGGTCCAAAACGTAATCCATATAACATTGACGCAAAACAAGTTAGAGACGATTACATACTAGTAATCGATTTTATTAAATGTGACATTCTGTTAATTGATGGCAGCCATTTTAACATTGTTTAACATGAATGAAAGTGACTTATGTCCGATTTACTAAGTGCACGAACGTTCCGTGCGAGTACAATTTACCTACACCTTTCACTGCCCAAAGCTTAAAGGCCATGCAAATAGTTTCTATAGCTTTATATTTTTAACGTGAACATACATAGATCTATTTGTAATCAAATGTATTTTCTATCTATAATTAAATGTGTTATTAATTTATCGGTTCTTTACAATTTAATGTCGTATAATTCAGATACAGTTACTCGTATTTTCTTCAAATTGTCTTCTTATGTCTGTAAGAAGACACTTTTGAAGGAAAACTCGTACTGTATCCATTACACATCTTTGTCGGCATGCTGGAGGGTTGAGCTCACGCCTTGACAAGCGATGCCAGAATTCCAAGTCCGACGTTTCAGTCTAAAAGTCACGGGTTCGATTCCTTACTCTTCCAATATATTTACAAAAATTCTTTTATTTAAACAATATTTTATTTACGAACATTTCATTTACATGATAACTGACAAATATTAAATTGCACGGATTGAGTAGAAAGCTTGAAAATCTTGTTTTTTAGAAACTCTCACCGTAAGGACTATCTCAAAGAGTATGTATGAAATGGTGACAATTAAATATCTATATTTGTGGTAAATATACATAAAATTTTCACTAAAAACTTGCTTCTTTACATGTACAAAAATGTAAGCAATTTGCACTCTGGTTGTGTTAATCGAACCGATCTTAATAATAAAGTATCGACTCAAATTCTTTCGAATATGACCGTGGTCCCACGTGTTTTAGTTTTATAATATTTTATTGCATATTTTGTACATGATTAATTTACACAATCTAACATCATTATCTTAAGCATATTAAAATATAATGTACATACAAAAGGGTTGGACCAAAAGTTATACCAACATTATCTAGGGTCCTCCCCTGAAGGTCTATCTTGTTGGCTTAATGGTAACATAGTAAGTAAATGTGGTTTTTAGAAATTCTAGATATTTATTTATATGATAAGCGATATTAATTTCATGTATTTTAACTTGGTAAAAAAGAATCGCTTAACCTAAAAAAAAAACAAAGAAAATTATAAAATGACTTTAAAAAAATATATGCCATTAACAATTTGCCACTATAATAAACGCACGTGTTTACGCCGGGCACACAAAAGAACCAGGTTTGCTTTTACTGGTTCAAAAATAATAAATATACATCTACAGGCCTCGCCCAGATGGGCAACAATAAATAAATACAAATAAGATTTTTCACCATAAGGTTAATCATCATGATGCGGTGCAAGTCTAGCGCTAATGTATACGGTGCCACAATTTTCGGTGCGGACCCATGATACGGTACCAAGAACTCGGTCAGTTGTCACACTTTTATGACTTTTTTAAGAAATTAAACAGCTTAAATTTGTGTGCAAGAGTCTGTGTATATATATCTTTGACACTATCAGTTATATTAAATAAATACTTTGAGTGACAACATAATTATCTCTTTTAGAAGTTTTTCAAATGCTCATTTTCCCCAAGCCAGCTCTAGCTGTTTTCATTAAAACAAAGAAATCGTAAAAGTCTTTGATAAAAACTAGCTAAAGACATAAGCTTCAATAATCATAATATTCCGTAGACACACTTTTATGAATACACTTACTTCAAAAATGTGACTTTCAGGCCGTTTTCCATCATGCATGTTATGTTTACGTGTTTGTTTTGTCTAAAATGATACGGTGCTGCGCGCAGGATGATACATTTTCGACGGTACGCGGAAAAATGATGCGTATACCCTTGACACCGTGTATATATTTATTACTGTCTTTACTTGTATTCATTTGAAAATCAGAATTTTGTTATGGAATTTCAATGACAAACAGTGTATGTATGCCACAAATGTTCAAATCACTAAAACGTAAGCAACTGAATACATCTACTCGACTGGTGTTGAGATGAGATCTTTACACTTCACATGCATGAAGTGTCAACCATATACCAAAGCATTTCTCAGGCAAATGAATATGTTATCTGAACAGTAAACAATGCTTTAGCGTACCATAAAGTCAGATTTGGCTTCAAATAAACCAAAAACAATTTGTACCATTACACCAACGTAAAGCTGTTTTACGCGATAATAAAATATTTTGCATGTATGTATTTGAGGTTGTTTGGCTTTTCCTTTAATTTTAACATAGCAATTAAAAAGTACAATATAAAAGTAAATATAATAATAATGATATAGATATCCAATAAAAACGCCGATATGTCTGTCCGATTTACACATTTCATTCCTTTAGATTTATTGATAGTTGAATGCAGTGACATTTCCTAGAAGAAAAAAAAATGTCTCATAACACATCACTAGCTACTAACAATATTTTTCGTATTTAAATGCACTTTTGTTTCTACAAAAATGTCCCGGGTTTGTTCATATTATGTTTGTGTACTGATATTTAAGTTGTAATAAAATTGTTGAAATAGAATTATACTTTAACATTTGCTCTGTGTCTTTTCAAGCAAACTTTCTGTGACAATGTTTAAAGTATTTTATGTGAGCCATCATCTTGTTAATTATCACAAATTTAGGTTAAGACGGTATTACATTTGCTACAATGACCAGAACAAATAATGAAATCCTACGTAATCTCTGAATGAGATTTATTGAATGGGAAGTATATGTATGAATTTGTCGTTAAATCATTAATTATTTTCTTTTTCATCACGAATTAATAAGTGCACTATTCATATTGAAATTTCATTTATAAATGGAATGGTTTTTAAGTTTTTAAGGTTTCAAACCAATGAACTAACGATATCTAAAATATCAAGTGGCAAGAATGCATTAATGTTATTTTTGTTTGTACTTTTAAAAACAGTTCAATAACACCGCCGTTTATACTTTGTTTACATTGCCTGTTTTGTTAATTACTGATTATTAATATTTGCACTCAGATGGACATTATTCGTATATATTTTGCAGCATTTTAATTTTGAACAAGATATCAAATCGAGAAGTGTAAGTATGAAAAAGTATGATTTTCAATATTGTTTAGAAAGAACATTTGTACTGAATAGAATTTTATGTATGAGTATTCTTTTTTTTTCAATAATCATATTCTACATTAACAAGCGAATGTTTATCGCAAGCGTAAGATGGCTGCTTCGAAAACATGGTAAAAAGCCACAACTGTGCATTGCATATCTTGAAAATGGGCGATTAAAATGCTACCTTGACTGCTAAACATGAATCTTTACTACACAAAAATTCCATTACGCCCGTTTACATACTGTGGGTCGAGTCATTCTGTAGGGATAAGTAACCAACAATTGTGTCACAAATCTGAAAACATGAGATTTTGGGACGTGAACGGTAACTTGCACTTTCCAGTACTGTCTATGAGCAGGCTCAATCAAACAGTGTTGTCGTTTTAGGCGTTCGATAGAGATTCCGCGTTTCTCTATTTCATTTAGTAAATTGACACAGTATTTACACGATCGTATTGATTTACCACAATGTCTTTGGCATTATACCCCGATATATTAACTTTTAATAAGCAGGTTATCAACATTATAGCCCTACAGTTTGGATGGATTCTGACGTTAAATGACAATCAGTGCAACAGCTCCTTCACCTATATGAAAAAAGCAAAACAGTGACCCTTAAGATGGAGAAAATGTGTGTAACACAGGGTTTCATTTAAGCCTGGTTCCAGAGTATTAAGTATCGGTAAACCAATCTTATTAAATGAAATCAAATAGTTGTTCAATATATTATTTGTATATGATGGTAAGAAAACATTGTTTTTCGATTTGATGAAAATTAAAATAAAAGAATATTTTGCTACGACATGAGTCCTGCATGTATGTGTGTACTTGAAGTTGTATCTGTTCATAGTTTTGACGACTTACAAACAAACTTTATTCCACAGCAAATTATTGAAGATTTTATAGTACAGTCCCTGAGGACCTTTTGTGTGCAAAAAAGGTCCATAGATAAATGTAATACCAATGTAAAGCTAAATGTTTGAAGTTTACAAAAATTTTGGGTAGACATGTCAAATCATGGTACGTTTTGAGAAATCCAAGATGGCCGCCAAGATGGTCGCCAAATTATTGAAAAATGGCTACTACGCAATTTATATGATAAAATTAGTTCTTTTTTGTATTTATTTTGGCACAGGTGATGTTAAAACTTCACCTCCTATTGGAACAATATGAAAATGGAGGCATTTCCATTATTTTTTCATATTCTCTGAATTTCATAGATAAATTTGCTAAAAAATGCATGAAAAAATTAGAAAAAATTGATATGGGGCTGACATTTTTCCTACCAGGTAAGGCATAGCGATGTAAATGAATATTTTTACCATATACTACAAAGACTTGAACAAGATCATACTAATATCACCCTTATTTTTTATTTTTATTGTAAAAGAATGTGGATTCTGATATTCTTAAAGTGGGTGGGGTAACGAAAACTAAGTCTCAGTATTTTGTTAACTTGTTTGTTATGATAATTTAAACTATGAATAGTCAACATTTATTGCACTTTGGCATGTACCTAAAGTTATAAATAATTAAGAAACTTAGACTGATATTTTGTTTATCAATATTAAACATGTTCTGTTACCATGGCAACGGGGAAGTAAAATGAAAGACACACCTGAAACGTATGACATTTTCAACTTTTAGCATTTTAAGCATGTTGTTAAGAATGACACAAACTTATACGGGGAAGTCAAAGACCGGGCCCGCGAAGCGGGTCCGGGCTTTGGCTTGCCCGGCTATAGACTACACATGTATATTTAAAAGAAAATCAAATAAAAAACAATTAAAAAATATATAGAATTCTATACCTATCAATGAAATTTTCAGTGTCAGTTCTAGTCGGGCGCCGCCATTTACAATGTAAATCAAAGATAATGGGCGGGGTATTCCGATAACGGAACAAATCTCAACTTTTCGGATCAATAATAATCGTCGAGTGTTCCGAGTGAAAACGGAAGCGGTGCATGTAAAATCGAATGACACCTTTAAAACGGAAAGAATGAAAGGAATTTTTCAACGACTTCCCCGTTCATAGGCTTTGCCTAATTTCATATTAGATAAATAATCTGTGCATTATGATATGGTAACAAATTGAAAAAAGTAACATTAAAAGAAGTCACATTTAATTCTAGCAAATTATCAACACAGATAACAGGCAATATTTTGAAATTAGATGAATAAATTTATTTCAAGAATTTGCATCATGCATTTGCTTTTTTCAAACTGCTATACATAGATAAAGGTCATGTCAAATGTGAATGTTGTTATGTTTGGAAAGGATAATTAATGGTGATAATAATAAGTAAAAGCAGTCCTTAGGTAGAAATGTATATAAACATTATCAAATGTTTAAAACTGTACATAGGGTAAACATTTAAGACCTTGCAGCTAAAAAACGAGAAATAAATAGGTCACTGGTTCAAATTCTAGGTCAACCAATATCAAGTTTTAATGACAATCAAATTTATTGTTGAGTTCAAACTTTTTGGTTGTAGCTTGTATTATGAAATTTTAACTGGCATTAGATAAAATTCTAGGTCAACTGATCTCAGTGTATAATTCTGCATCTGAAATTTTACAATCAAAATACAAAGAGATCACTAGAACAGATTAAGGTCAGCTGGCATGATATATTGTATCTGTTATCCAAATTTCTTTAGCTTCAAAAAACAAGAAAGTAGGTCACAAGGTCTTAAATTCTAGGTCAGTCCTTAAACCAGTGGGCCATGATTTGAACAATCAAAGAGGAACACAAGACAATGGTCTTGCATTGTGGTTTCTGACTTAAAGAGTTTATTATATAAAAATCGACATCTAGGCAGAGCCATTTTTATGCTCCCCGAAAAATTATGTGGGAGCATATAGTCGCCAGGCGTGTGTCCAAAACCTAGTTGGGGAGCATCACCCGGTTCAACCGGCTATTGTTTTAATCCAGACTCATGATTATTATTTGATGCCTGCAAACTTAGCACTTTACGGAGAGTGTCGGATGTGAAATACAGGCGTCTCTTGATTCTACAGACAATAATTGATCTCGGACATTGAGTTTTATGGTCATTTGTCTGTCAAAAAACGTTAGTACCGTAGCTTAGTAGAAAGTGGTCATTACTCTTCTGGTTTCTTTCCCATGAAAGTCAGATAGCTTTTAACCAACCTTCGACCTATCAAAAAAGAAGTATTGAAATTGGCGTATAACCCAGACCCGGCCCTTTCATGATTTGAAGAAAACATGGTAAAAGTCTTCTAGAAATTGTTTCACATTCTCTACAAAATGGGGTTAAAGGGATGATTTTATAAAGGATTTTATATATAAGTTAGACTATGTAAATCAATTGATCCTTGGGAAAGGTAATTATAATCAAACGGATCATGACTTTACCAAGCTTAGAAGTTATGTATTATTACTATTATATGATTTATCGTGACATAAATTGATATGGTCATAGAATGAATGCGTCACACTTAAATATCAAAGCATTTAATTTATGGAGAAGAAAGTTTTTAAAGCCTTTTCTTTATAACACAAAGTAAAATGACTCCTGGGGTTAGGTCACTTTTGACCAGATTGTCAAAATTTGAAAAAAAAATTAAGGTTTTTTTTGACAATGCTTTTAACCCAAAATCTAAGATCTGGGCATTTCGTTTTGGAAAGAAATATGATTTTAAAAAGTTTTCCTATGTGTCTCCATATCAAATAGGTTGACCCTAGTGGTGGGTTAAATTTTCATTTGAATAAATTTTGTACTGATCTATACAAGGCTACAACAGAAATAATTAGCTATAGGCATCGGATTGGGAGAAGTTATTTTTTAGCTTATCCTATATGTAAATTGAAGTGACCCCTGGCATAAATGAATTTGACCACAAGGTCGTAATTTAAGCAAATTTAATAGTATTCTTTACTAGGTCATGCAGTTATGGAGAAGAATATTTTCATGTTTTTCCTATATTTACACTGTGTAAAGAAAGTTTACTCCGGGGCTTCGCAAGAAACATGAATGTGTACTTCTTGACCTTTTACCAACCATGACCTTGCTGTTGTGTCATGCATATCATAAGCACATAGTCTCACAATGGCGATTATTTGTGCCAGGTTATTTCAAATCTTCCATAAAGTCAAAAAGTTATGGAGAACATATAACCTTGACCTTGGTTGCAGAGACCTCGATTTTGAGGTCTGTAGATTGTGTCGTGGTGGGGATCATTTGTGCAAAGTATTTTTAAAACCTTTGAATTGTCAATAAGTTATAGAGCGGACATGAAAAAAAAAGTTTTTACATTGGACCGTTGAGTGTGACCCTGACCTTCAGGGTTGTGACTTGCTTATCGTGCTTTGCCAATGGTGTCAAAATGTTGATCATTTCTGCCAATTTATCTTAAAAACATTTCAGAGGTTTAAAAGTTAGAGACAGACGCGAAATGTAGACTTTCTAACATATGAACTGTAAGTGTGACCCTGACCTTTGGGGTAGCAATTCAATTATTGCGATCTGCACATCGTCTCATAATGGTGATCAATTGTGCCAAGCTATTTAAACAAAATTTTCATAGGTTTAAAAGTTATGGAGGGGACATGAAATGCAGATTTTTATACATTTGACCTTGACCTTTGGGTTGTAGTAGCAACCCAAAGTTTGCGTTCTGCACATGTTCTTATACTGGTAATCAATTGTGCCAAGACATTTTTTTAAAATTTCAGCGGTTAAAATGTTGGAGCGGACACGAAATGTAGACTTTTTAACATTTGACCTTAAAGTGTGACCTTGACCTTTTGTGTAGCAACCCAATTATTGCGTACTGCACGTCGTGTAATAATGGTGATCCGTTGTGTCAAGTTATTTCAAAACTTTACAGCGTTAAAAAAGTTATGGAGCGGACACGAAATGTAGACTTTTTATCATTAAATGAAGACTTTTAACATTTGACCTTAAAGTGTGACCTTGACCTTGGGGGTAGCAACCCAATTATTGCGCTCTGCATATTGTCTCATTATGGTGATCAATTGTGCCAAGTTATTTCAAAAAAATTTCAGGGTTTAAAAGTTATGGAGCGGACACGAAGATGTTACGGACGGACGGACTGACATACGGAGTCCATACATATAAAAGCGCAAGATCTTTTTATTTATTTCTGGGAATATTTAAAAACATTACGCATTGTCAGTTCTATTTTTAACTTCTGTGACTAAGATATACAGTTATCCGATTTGTGCAAAAATCAACAACAAAACAAAATTTCTGTAAATTTCTTTCAAATATAGCCTATTTTTACGTCACATCAACACTTTAAAAGGCTTTGTGGCGACTTTCCTGCATTACTGAGGAAGACCTCAATATGTTTCCCTCCGTGCATTATTTCATAATATTGAAACCTTCTGGTCATCTTTCAAGGCAAATCAGAATTACAAAGCCTATTAGAAAGTGAAATTTGGCTTATTCAAATAAAGAAAACAGTAAAATTGTTTGTAAAATAAAGAAATAAAAGTCATATGTTCATTCTGATTCCAAATTCAAATACGTCCTGAACTTAATCTTAATTTGTAACACACTAGTGTTCATGTGCATTACATGCTACCGGACAATTTGAGAAATGCTGTTTTTCCTCATCTCCAATTACATTGAAACAATGTTTTCAAGATTGCACTTTTATAATGACTTATTTAAAACAGAGAGCTTATATGAATTTTTGGGATACGTTCAGCCGCGGGTTATTCCACATGATTTGTTGATAATTATTGATGATGAGAAAATAACAAAACTGTAACAGTTGATATGATTACCAATGTCTTTGAGATTTTATTTGAATGCTTACCTGTATATCAGTTATAGCTTATTACTACGTGACGACAATTTACACACTTTTTTGTGTGAGTGGAACAAAAATCGCTCCCAAAGTTTTACAAACACATATTTTTTTTATAACTGGTAAAAAATGGTCGAAAACAAAAAAGCAAAATCTATCATTACACCAAATGTTTTAAGTGCCTTTCTGATATATATAATATGTTTAAATGCGTTAAAATCAACAAATTTATATCATAGTTATAAACATTAAAAAAGAATACTAGACATTAAATGAAATTTCAACAATTATACAAATCTAGATATGACTATGTAAAACTATTTTCATATAAACATACTCTTAAATTCTTTTCAACGTGATTTAAAATGACATTATGAAACAGACCGCCATCTTCTTAAATAGTCACATATTTCTAAATGACTAAGTGAGACTGCGGTAACAAAACTCATATTGTTTACATATCGGAAATACTTATATTGTATAATTAATTTGAGACTTTCAAGTTTTAGTTTTGTGTACATTCTTCTGTAGCTTGTTCTTAATGTATACTGGAGTTTGTCCCTACTGTAGGTCAAACAATGGAGATTCTATACAACGTTTTACAGATTCTGTTTTTCTCTATTTTAATGTGTTTAAATGAAGGGGTTGTTTTTTGGTAATAAGACAAGATGCCATTTGATGAACAGTACGGAATTTGTTGATGATCATTTAAGACACACTGACCGTATAACAAAGCATTAGGTGGTCTGACCTGTACGTCACAAAATAATTTATAAAGAATTTTGAGGCAACGGTGGAATATGGCCTATTTGTTTTGCGTAACAAGACATCTACACAGGATATAAATTTATGCTGCTCTATATTTTTTAGAATAGAAGAAAGTGTCATATGTCTAACACAAAATGGTGATTTTATCAATGTTTCTCCAACTGTTAAGATATTTCAGCTGGGCTTGTATTGCATTGAGATGAGAACACAATCAAGTATGCATCTATGGCACATTATCTTGAACACGTTCTTCATCGTAACATATTGACATATTGTTTATTCCTTCTTATCACATTTGATCTGTGGGATTTTTTTTTGCTTTATTTGTTATTTATTACATGTATTATCATTTAATGACCAATAAATGAAGAATGTTAAAAAGTTTTTTCTCATACCGGGCCAAACATCAAGGATAAATTTTATTTTTCAATATAACTCTGATTAGATTTCATTATTATCTTTTGCCTCTAAACCTTTAAGCGTTGTTATTGTTACAGAAACGGTTCAGCAAAATGTTACCGATGTTTTAATTCAAATTTGTGTTTTTTCATGGAAAGTAAATGTAGTGAAATTTGAAATGATTTTTTTTTAATGTTTCAAATGTATCCAACTCTGTATTCTGTAATGCATAATCATGACATTAACTTCTACAAACATGCTTGAAATGATAAAACTGAAAGCCTCATACTTTTCCGGGTTTCTCTCATTTTACCACTGTGTTGCCATGGCAACAGAACCAATTAATGTTGTTGGTAGAATGAAAATCTACCTTTTAAAAAATTAAAGACTTAAGAACAATTTAAAATGTAATCTTGTTGGTTATTCTTAGTCTAAATAATCGTTATATATCAGTTCACTAGAAATTGGGACTCAATTTTCGTGTACCCCACCCACTTTAGAAATGTCAGAATTCACATTCTTACACAATAAAAATAAAAATAAGGATACAATTAGTAAGTTGTTGATTAGGTCTTTGTATAATATGGTAAAAATATTAGTTTTCACCACTATGCCTCGACTGATAAGAAAAAATGCCAGCCCCATGTCGATTTTTGATACTTTTTCATGCTTTTTTAGCAAAATTTATCTATGAAAACAAGAGTATATGTATAAGAAAAGGACCATTTTTCACATTGTTCCAATAGGATGTGAAGTTTTAACATCACCTGTGCCAAAATAAATACAAAAAAGAACTTATTTATCATATAAATTGCGTAGTAGCCATTTTTCAATAATTTGGCGGCCATCTTGGCGGCCATCTTGGATTTCTCAAAACGTACCATGATTTGACATGTCTACCCAAATTTTTTGTAAACTTCAAACATTTAGCTTTACATTGGTATAACATTTATCCATGGACCTTTTTTGCACACAAAAGGTCCCCAGGGACTGTACTATTATGATACTCGGTTGGCACAAGCAATTAAATTTAAACGGCTGTGTCGAGGCTAATATTTCAAATATCATATGTAGAACAAGTTTTATTTAAATGACGCTACAGCGTTAGATACAAGTATCAGATAAGGAGAACAGTTACATAATTATATTAATGTTTAATGGTTTTTCGAATCCATACATGTGTTTTGCTTTACTTAAAATATTGATTTAATAAAATCTCTGAAAGCTTCACTTCATTTGAATATTAATATGTTGTTATTACTTAGAATGACTTAACTGTCTAATAACATTACACTTTATTATAGTTATGTACTTAACAACACATATTTTTGATATTGACCATCGCTTTAATACATAATTTGCATTTTACTAGTTTTAATAAACCAAATCCCTCCCTTCAGAGACTGATCGAAATACGGCTGTGGTAAAGAAGTGTTTTATTTCTCAAATGTTTTGACTTGAACGTCGTCATTTACTTCACATTAAATAAAAACAAACCAGACACAATGAACTCAAAACGTTCCAAATAAACACATTTACAAAATAGCATAATAGTTTATGTGTATCTGTATATTTTTAAAGAGACACCAATAATATTGAACCTTTCCCATATTAATTGTGTCTGGTAAAGGTAATATTATGGTTTTTATTCCATTTTCTTTTCTGACACTATCATTTAAATAATGTCGTTATATAAAGAAGAATACCAACGAATATTTCAATATTTGCATATAAGAAAAGATATACTTCAGATTATTCTCTGAACATTTCTGCAGGGATTTACAGCTATCATTGACAAAAGAAAGGAAACTGAAAAACACATACACAAATTAGTTTGCCTTATTGTTGTTTGTTGTTATCTTATATTGACGATCTAAATGAAAATGTTACGGGTCTGATATTTTAAATGGTAAAATGACAAGTATCATAAATCTTATTGAGTTTTGACAAGAGAAAACATTTTATAAACGCGTAAGCTATTGAGCCATTTAATGCGTTATGATATCCCATTCCTTACAGAAAATCTTATTGCCCTGAACTATATAACAAAATTATAAACGATAAACAAAATAATGGAAACACAATGGAAAGCATGACGTTTAATTCGGGTGGTACGTAGTATATATGAATAATTAAAACAGCGCATGGCGAGTTTGTCGAAGTCAGATATAACATTTTCTATCATATCATAGTATATTTAGAATAACTGTGTGTTACAATCCCTTTATATGTATTGTATCATAGTTCGTGGACCCTTTGTGTTGAAAAGGTGTCAGAATTAAATCGTATACATATACATGTACAGTGCGTTAACTGGAGTGCAGGTAGTAGTTACCCGCACCCCAGAGCATGCAAAATACTGTACTTGAGTAATTTGAGAAAAACTTGATATCTGCTGATGGAAAAGAAAAAACAATTTGAAAATTAAGTAAAACATTTTATTATACGAATGTTGCGTCATTTGATATTATTTTCTGAAGAAGACTACATAGCTAATAGGAATGTTTGTTTTTATTGGACAGTTTGTTTGTGCACTCAAGTAACTTTACACAATTTGCCATGGAAACCTATCCGATTAAATATTGATGAAGTCATTTGTATGTATATTAAGTTAGGAAATTAAGGTTTAGTAATGCATACAATATATTTTGTACTGGTTGACAAACACTTTTTATATTGTATGGTAATCATCTTACTATATACGATGTAAACAACATTTTAATATTGGAAGCCTAAATCTAGCATATAATGGGGATGATAATCAGCGCTATCTTGATTAAAATTATGGTGAAACTTAATTATGAAATAGCCATCAGAAAGCATGCTTATGGATGATTGACCAAAATTTTATCGTTAACTATTTTGAAAAGATAATATGCAGAGTTGGTATTTTATTTTAACCTGTATATATGTTAAACCACTATAGATAGACTTTAGATACAGTTATGTACAGCTCGTGCCAAGATAAACGCTTACTTGACATAATAAATATAAAATATGACAATTATAACACGTCTCTCAAAACGGTTCATTTCAAGGTGAATAGCCTTATCTAGCATATTAATTCTTTGACGTTATATTGAAGATAAGTGTCCCATAGTGCCATAAAATGTCTGGTTTTTTGATACCATCTATATTTGCCTTCGTCAACAAGTGTGTATCTTAATAAAGAAGATTCTATGAGCAAGCAGAAATTAATTTAAGGTAAATGATTTGGTTTGTCTGACGTAGAGTCTTGTTTTACTTTATGTGGGTGCATTAATAAGATCGGTGATGACAAGCGCATTAGCTGAATGATTTCAGCATTACTTGTTTATATAGCTACTTAAATGCCAAATCAAATCAAATAATATCGTTTAAATGAAATCTTTACTATCGAATTATAGCGTATTGAAATATGACACATCTTTATAATTAATGCTTAATTAGAACGTTCCAGTATATAAGTAAGAACGTATTAGTGGATATAATTATAATTAATATACATAATATTAAAACATATTGGTAAAACAAATTGAAATAGTCTACACAATGATACACTAAGGCTTACTGTTATCCAAGATAAACTAAATATCACATAATCTAACATTTTAAATGAACTAAGAGTAGTGTAAAATTTGTTACATAAGTGGAAGTCCTAGATTTCAAATATTAAGTAAAAAAATCCGTTATATCTATTCAAATTCTGTCTGTTGTAAAGTTTGCTAAATCGTTTTTTAATGTCACCATTCTATAGGTGTAAAATACAAATAATCTTACAGAATTTTCCTTCCATCCTGAAATTCTATTAACCTTTCATACACAAAAAAGGAAAAAGGAAAAAAGGTACAACAAACAAACAAACAAACGAAATAGAACAGACTCTAAAAATACATAAACACAAATCAATACAAACAAAGTCAAACATACAAAAAACTAATCAACGCCTTGTCCAATATAGGTTTGACAGCTGTGCACCCGAATTTTGTACTCAACAATGCGAAATATAACCTCATTGTATAACTACCTAAGAATATAAAAAAGATCTGTCTTACTTATAAATGATGTTGAAGCAATTTACATGACAATCTGAGCACTCAGTATTTATCATATATAATACGAACACCATTAACGGACTGAGTAGAAATAAATATTTGTTTACATGATTTATAAAAACCGATGTAAAGGTCCTGATTTACTACAGTATAAAAATAACTGCCTCTGTGTAGAGATTGTAATAAATGCAATGAGTATTCCTATGAGACAATAGAGTTTAATTGCCAATCTCCGAAAAACCATCAATTGACGGCGCTTTAAGATATTTTAATTTGTTTGTGAAAAATGTAGCGTAAACAGTTGTCAAATATACAGTCGTTCAAAAGGCACATTGTGATTTTATCACAGAAGCTATTGCACTAAACAATGAATTTATGTTTTAAGATATTTTGACATTTCAACAATCAATTTCTTTTCCTGGCAATGTGTTTTATGTAACGTGGAAGTCCTCTTCTTTTACCAGTAAGATTGAAATATTCATATGTAATAAACGTCTCGTGCGAGATAAATATAATGTTGATGAGTTGATATTGTGATACAAATTGTGGATCAAATTCTGTCTATGACCTTTAATTATAGAAAACAATTATACAGTTTTTGAAAAGCATAACAGAAGATACCATCGTCTGTCTGATTTCCGTTTAGATTTAATTTTCGAATGACAAACGGGCTTCAAAATATAGCATTGTTCAGTAATTATATTTATCTAAATGCTGACAAAACATATTCATCTTCAGTTGCAATTTATTACTTTCCTGTTTTTGCTATTATCTAAATTAAAAAGATGCAATTTAGGATGATTACAAAATAGCATGTAGTATGATAACATGCCATGCCTTCTAGGCTTTCACTTGAAACTGAAAAACGCAACTACGGATATATTATTTTTAAGATAAATAACAAATACAGTAAACAGCCAAATAATTATATTGTTCTATGTATGCATCAATCGGCCTCTGTTCAAACTCTACATCATTTGATAGTACTAGGGCTCGAGTTTCCTGTAATATACATATATCTTAAACAAGTTATTATATATGAGCAATCAAAAATTATTTCAAACGTTAACATATAATATACTACATTAATTGTTATCAATAAGTACTTCTTTTCTTGAAAAACGTTCATGTTTTCCCAGATCAACATAAAATCTCACGCATTAAAGCAGATACTTTCAAAACTGAGATAGCATTCTTTAAAACGACTATATTCACATGTTATTTTACCTTTATATAATTTTATAAGCATTTATAAAAAAAGTTTGCTTTCAGTATTTTTGTTTGAAAAAACAAGGACGTTTGTTTGCAATGAGATGGAATTAGATTAGTTCTGGTAATGATATTTGGAGGAAAATCAACTGCAATAATTGCAATTTTCTTAAAAAATATGGACGGTAGACAGTCAATATGATTGCATCTAAGCTAACTGATCTTCTGTCTGTCAAGAAATACGAGTTAATTGCAAGCAATAAATAAACAGATAACATTGACTTTTTATGCAATCAAGAAAAATGAAGAAATTTTAATTGAAAATCTACAATTTTATCTGATGAGTTGCAGTAATTTTTATTTCAGTTCCTTCCGATTGAGGACTTAATAGGTTTGCAAAAACCTACCAGAAATATCTTCATTGATTTAAAAAAAGTATACACTATAAATAAAAACATATAATGAATTTAAGATGAAAGTACTTATCACATTTCAAAGACGTACCATTTATAGATAGCATACTATGTATACTATGATAGCATACTAACCCCCACACGACCCAGCAACATGGACTAGCGGCCAGGAGCCAAGGAGGACCCCAAACAAAATCAGGACAGGGCACAAGGCAAATCACTTTATCTTTGAAAAAACACTCTTTTTTGTTGGGGGGGGGGCACTTCTTTTTTTTGTTAAATCATTACACAGTGTATAAAAGAGTAAATTTATGGTGATCTAAGAGAGAGACAGATTTTAATCATTTAGTCTACGTGCTCGTAATTTCAAATATGAACTAGCAAAGGTGTATATTGGGACAGATTGCCCAACAAAGTTTGTCACAAAATATTAAAGTTTGTGTTCAGCACTGTTTGTTTAAATGAATTAACGCATCTTCTGTTGTAATATTATACATTAATAAAATAAGTGAGAACATATTTGACTTTAGAGATCATATCATTGATGCTTGTTTCATTTAGAAGTTACGAGTTTACATGTGACCCGAATATTTTCTGATCACAGATGACTCAGTTGGCTAACGAGAGATTGAAATTGATTTAATAAGGGGTGTGCATAGTGCCCAATTTTATCACAAAGCAAAAGTTAGAGTTTACAGAAAGATGCATTCGTTTAGCAAAATGGGCTGACACCTGAATGATTGTTCATAGAAAAATGAGCATACACAGTTTATGCTTCTCAAAAAATATTGTTTCTGCTTTTAAAGCTTTTTTAACACTAACAGCAGTAACATTACATAAATTTATAAAAAAATAAAATCATTTGTATCTGTAAGTATGTACCATCCTAATCTTTCATCTTAGGTGTATATACCCCAGTATAAACCCCTGTAAGATGTTTGTATTGATCACATTTCGTGCTGTGAATATATTAAAACAATAAAATCTTATAAATTAAATAGTCTATGTAAGCGCTCATTGTTTTTTATATAGATAAATTCTTTCCAGAAATTTAAATATTGCGGATCGGATTGTTAAATTATATCGTAAAGTTGTCGGAAAAGTCAGCAAATTTGAATACTTGCTTATTCGTCATACGTATCTCATTTTGATCGTGTACTAAAATGTTGATAAAATCATCAACATTTGTCTTTCATAGTGACAAGAGCCTATAAAATACTCACTGTATGATATTTTCACTATACAGTCATGTATAAATTTATCCCAGTAATGTGACCACATGGTGCATAATTCAAGCGGCATCACAGCAAAGGTAATATCTGCAATATCTGATACACAACAACATATTCACAAAGACACATTCTGCTGAGAACATCTTTTTGAAGTGATGTGTTCTAATGTGATACCTTGGAGATGATATCAATCTATCAAATTGATATAATTATGATGACTATATTCGATGATTGACTTGATATACGTTTCCCCAAGGCAAGAGGCCAAGCAATACATTGTAAAATCTAACATAAATATGGCAAAGATATTATGTCATAAATATCTCATTACAATGAATATATAACATAGATTATTCACAAAATAAAATAATGTTAAAATAAAAATACTATGTTGTGGTTGAGATTGTTAAATGATATTGTAAAAATAGAAGCGGCTTCTACAGAGAGAAATTATTTCATCTTTTATTCTTTCTTAGAATTATTTGGCAATTAATCATAACTCATTTTTACTATAGTCTTTAATATACTTGTTGGCGACGCCGGTGAGCGGCGTCGTCTCTTATTGAATGCTTTTTTGGGGCCGATGGTAGGAGCTTTTATTTTTAGCAGTTGATTTCATGTTGTGTTAATTATTTTTATTTTGATTCGTAAAAATCAAGTAAGCAATTGTGTTGTTATGTATAAATTTTGAATTTAATATATTACAAATTATGTAAAAAGATATTATTTTCATGAAATTGCAAGCTCATTTAAACAGCTTGTCCCTTAGCTATATTGGCAATACTGAAACCCGGATTCCGAATATCGTAACGGTTGTATTCTCTTTTTTTGTTTCATTTTGTTTTGTTATTTATCTAAGATTTAGTTTTTTATCTTATATTTTTCACTTTTTAATATTTTTGTTTGTTAAATTAAATTATGCATTTTTTATTGTTTTGTTCTATATACTGTTATGCCAAACCTTTTTCGTCAGCAGGTTAGGTCCGAGAGAGGCTTTGTTTATATTTGTAAATCATATATACCAACAAGAAGAACGTTCACCTGCAAATGAGAATTAGGATTGGTAATGGAACTGTTAAAAACGACTTTCCTATTGATTTTATCCATATTACGTTTATCTAGTGTAAACAATGATTGTTTTTACAAAGTGTACCAGTATCCAGATGTTTAATATATCCGATTTTCTGCAATGTTATTACTACTGCCACATGGCTTTCCAACTTTTTATGAATATTTTTACCATTACTTTCAATGGCTTAATTAAACTGAGCCTGCAACTTTTTTATAATGTTGATGTTTAGGGTGTCCTTTTGGGTTTCAAGTGTTCTCTATTTTTAGGGAAGTAACTCATTTTTACTAAATTGTTTGTTCTTTTATGACTATCTTAGGTATTACATACTAATTGTGTTGTGTATAAACAGTATAGTTTTTGACAGTGTGCTTTACAGGCTATAACATAACTTTCTTGTTAAATTTTTGTTGATAAATAGAATAATGAGAAAAATTACCTGTTGTAAGTTAGAGGCCCTGAGGAGAGAATATTGGTAGATTTTTTTAACTGGCTTTAAATACCTTAGACTAGGTTTTTTTTATTGTTTGTTCAGTTAGTACATACTACAAGTATTCTGCTACAGGAATCTGCTAATCACTACATAAAACTTATTATTATTTTCTATTTGTTTGTATTTAAATTCTTAATATAATAACCTTTGGTAAAAATAAAAGGTTGAAAATTAAAGCTATGCATACAGGTGCTAACGTCCATATATTGAAATTGCAAAAAATGCAACCCTAAACTATAAGCTTTCATGATACGCTGATGACTCAGGTATCCTTGTATCTGGTAAAATAATCTGAAGAAATTCTCTCTTACGGAATGAGTCTTATTAGTGATTGGTTAATTGACTAATAAGTGCCTTTACATCTTGGCAAGACAGAGTCTGATCTTTTCGGTCCAAGTTTCAACATTTAACAGGGTCCTAGCATCCATGTCACATGTAATGGTACTAATATAAAGTACACATCTTCTTTGCAAGTCTTGATCAAATATATTTTGTCGTCGCCTTTGATGCTTGGCATCATTGCTTTTCTTGTTACTAAATATAGTAACAAAATTGCCTATGATTGCAGCTGATTATGAGTTCACGTGCCCGATGATGAGCTTGCAGCCCGGGGCCGAAAACTCATAATCGACCACTTAGCAACTAGCTTTAAAAGTGAAAGTAGGTTTTAAGCACGAATCGCTTGTTTTATGATGAGAACTTAATCGTATTTCATACTAACACAGTATGATATACAATTTGAATAACGCCTCAATATTTGCGTGACCGCGACTTCCTCGTGTTAATATGTAAACCGATATTTCACGTGATTATCTTAGTTCACGTTAGTTCCATCTGAAAATAAAGGACAAAAAAAAACACAAATATTCATAAAACATAAGGGAAAAGAAAACTTATTATTTAAAGAAACTTTATTCCATATATTTATTGCTGTCTGTACTTGTATTCATTTGAATATCAGAAATTTTGTTGTGAAATTTCAATGACATACAGTATGTTTGCATCCAACAAATGTTCAAATCGCTCAAATGTAAGCAAGTGAATACATCTACTTTACTGATGTTGAGATCAGATCTTTATACTTCACATACCCGGAGTGTTGTAAGATTCTGGTAAAGAGTTATACATCAAGCATATAAACATAAATATAATATTTTACAGCATTTCATTTGCAATTGAACCTGTTATCTATACAGTATACACTGTATGAAAATGGATGCCTTAACGTCCTATAACTTTAGATTTGGCTTCAAATAAACCAAATGAAAAGTTATACAATTATACCAACGTAAAGCTTTATTACGCGATAATAAAATAGTTTGCATGTATGTATTTGAAGTTGGTTTGGCTGTTTCTTTAATTATAACAAAGCAATTAAAAAGTGTAATATACTAGTAAATATAATAACAATGATATTAATATCTGATAAAAAGGCCGATTTTCATATCCGATAAACATATTTCATTCTTTTAAATGTATTGATAGTTTAATGCAGAGATATTTCCTAGAAGAAAAAAGAATTATCTCATAACACATCACTAGCTACTAACAATATTTTTCTTATTTTAATTCACTTTTGTTTCTACAAAAAATGTCCGGGTTTGTTCATATTAATATGTACTGTTCGTTAAGTTGAAACAAAATTGTAAAAATAGAATTATACTTAAACATTTGCTCTATGTCTTCAAGCAAATTTTCTGTGACAATGAATTACGTATTTTATTTGAGCCATCATCTTGTTAATTATCACAAATTTAGGTTAAGACGGTATTACATTTGCTACAATGACCAGAACAAATAATGAAATCCTACATAATCTCTTAATGGGATTTATGGAATGGGTAGTATATGTATGACTATGTCGTTAAATCATTAATTATTATCTTGTTATTCATCACGAATTAATAAGTGCACTATTTATATTTAAATTTCATTAATAAATGCAATGGTACATAAATTACTATTAACAGTTTGCAGTGTAAGTTTTTAAGGTTTCAAACCAATGAACTTACGATATCTAAAATATCAAGTGGCAAGAATGCATTAATGTTATTTTTTTGTATTTTTAAAAACAGTTCAGTAACACTGCCGTTTAACAATAATTTATTTACTTTGTTTTCATTGCCTGTTTTGTTAATTACTGATTATGAATATTTGCACTCAGATGGACATTCGTCGTGTATATTTTGGAGCATTTTTTGTTCACATTAACAAGCGAGGTTTAAGGCAAGCGTAAATGACCTTGAAAAGTGTCTATTTAGAAATTTGGCTGTTAAACATGAATCTTTACTACACAAAAGTTCGATTACCATTCACATACTATTTATTGGTTGAGTCAATGCCGCACGAGTGTTTCACAAATCTGAAAACATGAAATTGGGGGACGTGGGCGGTAACTTTCACTTTCAAGTGCTGTCTATGAGCAGGCTTAATCAAACAATGTTGTCGTTTCAGGCGTTCTTAAAGGGATTCCGCGTTTCTCTATTTCATTTAGTAAATAGAGACAGTGTTTACACCATGTACATGCTCGTATTGATTTACTATAATGCCTTGGGCATTAAACATATACGATATGTAAACATTTAATAAGCAAGTTATTAACATTATAGTCCTACAGTTGAGATGGATAGACAGACAGATTCTGACGTTTTATGACAATAGGTGCAACAACTCATACACCGATATGTTTTGTTCAATGAAAAACAGTGACCCTAATTATTGAGATAATGTGTGTAACTCAGGATTTTATTTTAGCCTGGTTCCAGTGTATTAAGTATCGGTAAACCAATCTTATTAAATGAAGTCAGATTGTTGTTTCATATATTATTTGTATATGATGATAAGAAAACATTGTTTTTCAATTTGATGAAAATTAAAATAAAATATTTTGCAACAAAGCGATGCATTTAAAATGAGTCATGCATGTATGTACAAAAACACGTCCTTATTCCACAGCAAATTATTTAAGATTTTATGATACTCGGTTGGCCCAAGCGATTAAATTTTAACGGCTGTATCGAGGCTAATATTTCAAATATCATAAGTAGAAAAAGTTTTATTTAAATGACGCTAAAGCTTTAGATACAATTATCAAATAAGGAGATCATTTACATAAATATTTTAATGTTTTAATGGTTTTTCAGATCCATTGATGTGTTTAACTTTACTTAAAATATTGATTAATAAAATCTGAAAGCTTCACTTCATTTGTATATTTCTTTGCTGTCATTACTTAGAATGTCTCAACTGTCTAATAACATTACAATTTATTATACAATGTAGTTCTGTACTTAACAACACATATGTTTGATTTGACCATCGCTTTAATATATAACGTGCATTTTACTCGTTTTAATACACCAAACCCCTCCCTTCAGAGACTGATCGAAATACGGCTGTGGTATAGAAGTATTTTATTTCTCAAATGTTTTGACTTGTACGTTATTGACTTTACATTAAATAAAACAAACCAGACACAATAAACTCAAAACGTTCCAAATAAACATTATTACAAAATAACATAATAGTTTATGTGTATCTGTAAAAGAGACACCAATGATATTGAACCTTTCCCATATTTGTCTGGTAATATTGTATTGTTTTTATTCTATTTTTTGCTGACACTATAATGTGAATAATGTTGTAGTATAAAGAAGAATACCAACGAATATTTCAATATTTGCATATAAGAAAAGATATACTTCAGATTATTCTCTGAACATTTCTGCAGGGATTTACAGCTATCATTGACAAGAGAAAGGAAAATGAAAACAGATACAAAAATTAGTTTGCCTTATTGTTGTTTGTTGTTATCTTACATAGACGATCTAAATGAAAATGTTACGGATCTGATAATTTAAATTGTAAAATAACAAGTATCATAAATCTTATTGAGTTTTGACAAGAGAAAACATTTTATAAACGCGTAAGCTATTGGGCCATCTAATGCGTTATGATATCCCATTCCTTACAGAAAATCTTATTGTTCTAAAATATATAACAAAAAAATTAACGATAAACAAAATAATGGAAATACAATGGAAAGCTAGACATATAATTCAGGCGTTATGTAGTCTTTTTATATATTATATTATAGTTTTGGGACCTTTCTGTTAAAAATGTGTCAGCGTTAAATCGTATACACATACATGCACAGTGCGTTAACTGGAGCGCAGGTATTAGTTACCTGCACTCCAGAGCATGCCCATTGATTGGCTCATTTTTTCTGGGGTTTACAAATTTATATCAACAGAGATAGGAATGATGATTGAAATGTCACATTGAGATGATCGTTCATTGTATGCTTTTTCCTGGTGTTTCATATTGTGACGACATGGGAAAGTTTTTTTTTATTTTGCTTATGATTCAAAAGAGATAGAACATCACAACACTCGGCATTCTGATTAATACTCGGGGCTACACTCCCTCATACACATCAGATAGCCGAGTGTTTCGATGCTTTTTCTATTACATAAACTCGACCACATACATGTATCAGTCTGCTCTCAGATTCCAATTGATGACATGATTTCTGAAAATGTTGAGACTAATAAAATTAATTTCCCTGAATTTAAAATGTTATTAATGATTTGAGTTATTCATATACTTCATTGTTATTTACTATAAAATGAGGTTAGTGTTTATAGATTTGTTCTCTTAAAATCGACCGGTGTATTATACTTTATACTTTTTAATATATCCGTTTTGTTTGTAAATATTTGGTACAGCTTGTATCTTTTGAAAATAACATTTGTTAAAGCACTGTCTTGCACTGAAATAATATAATCATCTTTGCAATTATATCCACAAATAAGTTTCTCTATAATTAAATATTCAATTTTCACACACCCCCTAATTTTGTAAACCTCTTCATATATACTCTAATCGAAACAACTTTTGTAATGACCAGATGTAAAAAAGTCAAAATTAGAAAGGGACAAAATATCTGACCGGGACAAAATATAACAGTCATTGATAAACATTCTTATCTAGCAAAATAATGTTTATTTTCATTAGTTATCATGCGTTAATCTGTTTCTTCATTTGACAAAAAACTTCACTGGAATAATTCGATTAAACATAAAAAACTTTATCAAATGAAAAACATTTTGTTAATACGAATGTTGCGTAATTTGATATTTTGTAAAGATCTTTTTTTCCGAAGAAGACTACATACCGAAAGCTAACAAACACATGTTTTTATTGGACTGTTTGTATTTACATTGGAAAAGTGCACTTAAGTTACTTCACACAATATGCCATGGAAATCTATCCGATTAAATATTGATGAAGTCATTTGTATGTATATTAAGATAGGAAATTAGAATTTAGTAGTGCATAAGATATATTGTTGTACTGATTGACAAAACCTTTATATATAGTATGGTAATCATCTTACCTTATACGACGATGTAAACAACATTTTACATTTGGAAGCCAAAATTTAACATGCAATATGATAATCAGTTCTTTCTTGATTACAATTCTTGTAAAGATAAAGTATAAAATAGCCATTTGCAAACTAAGATTGTAAGCATGCTTAGTGATCATTGACCAAAGTTTTATTATTTACAATATTGACATATATATATGTTAAACAACTTTATACAGACTGTAAAAAGTTATGTACAGCTCGTGCCAACATAAACTCTTACTAGACATGATAAATATAAAAAAAATGACGGTTATAACAGTCACGTTTCTCAAAACGGTTCATTTCGAGGTGAATAGCCTTATTAAGCATATTGTTTTCTTTGACGTTATATCAGGATAAGTGTCCCGTAGTGTCATAAAATGTCTGGTTCTTTGATACCATCTATATTTGCCATCCTCAACAAGTATTTATCTAAATAAAGCAGATTCATTCTGTGAGTTAGCGGCAATTAATTCAAGATGAATTATTTGGTTTGACTGACGTAAAGTGTTGTATTACTTTATGTGGATGCATTAATAGGATCGGTGTTGACAAACGCATTAGCTAAATCGATATAATGATTTCAGCATTACTTGTTTATATTGCTACTAAAATACCAAATCAAATCAAATAATATCGTTTAATTGAAATCTTAAGATATCGAATTATGGTGTATTTAACGTATGACACATTTTTATGATAATGATAAATGAGAACGTTCCAGTATATAAGTAAGAACATATTAGTGCATATAATAATAATTAAAATACATGTACATATAAATATTACATACTTAAAACAAGTTTAAATTTAGTTTATACAATGATACTTTAAGGCTTGCTAGCAAAATATCACAAAATCTTACATTTCAAATCAGGTAAGACAGTGTGAAGTTTGTTGCATAAGTAAAATTTCTGAAATAAAAATCTAAAGCCGTAGATTTTTAATATTAAATACATATGTATATTTATCAACAAAGTCTTTTATTTCTGTTTACATTTTGTCTGTTGTACGGTTTCCTAAATTGTTTTGAAATGTCACCATTCTGTATATGAAAAATAAAACAATCTTACAGAAATTCCTTTCATCCTTAAATTTTATAAACGTTCCACACATAAAAAAGGTAAGAAATGGAAAAGGTAAAACAGAAAAACAAAGAAAATAGAACACACTAAAATACATAAACAAAAATCGATACAAACAAAATCAAACACACAAAATATTAACTAACGCCTCGTCCTATATTGGTTTGACAGCAGTCCACCCGTCTATAAGTCAGTATTGTACTCAGCAATGCGAAACATAACCTCAAATAAATACTACATAATAATATAAAAAATCTCTCTAACTAATAAAAGACGTAGATGAACTTTTCCATGACAATCTGTGCACTCAGTAATATATCTTATAAAATACGATTACCATTAACGGACTGAATAGAAAAAAAATTTGTAACATGATTTGTTTTAATCAGAAAATTGATATATATTCACGTTGGTATACACTTGAACCTATCTTCATCATCATCATCATCATCATCATCGACATCGTCGTCAACAATAACAACATCATCAACAAGAATAACAACAACATCATCAACAAGAATAACAACAGCATCATCGGCACTAACAACAACAGCAACAACATCATCATCCTTATTATACTCCTCATTCGCCTCCACCTCATCATCATCATCATCATCAGCAGCAGCAGAAGCAGCAGCAGCAGCAGTAGTAGTAGTTGTAGTAAACAAACTATATTTTGATTACTAGAATGTCGTTCCTTTCAGTTTAATTTTAGTTTATTGAGAACTAAAAGTATAAGTATAAAAAATGCCTCTAGATAGAGCTTGTGATAAATGCAATGAATATTCCCATGAGACAATAGAGTTTCATTGCCAATCTCCGAAAAGCCATCAATTGTTGGTGCATTAAGATAGCGAGAAAAAAAACATCAATTGTTTTATTTGCTTTGTGAAATTTGTATTTTTCTAGTATACAGTCATTTAATAGGCATATTGTGATTTTATTACAGAAACTATTGCACTAAAAAAATAAATAAATGTTTTAAGATTTTAATTTGACATTTCAACAATCAATTACTTTTCCTGGCAATGTGTTTTATGTATCGCGAAATTCCTCTTCTTTTACTAATAAAATTGAAATATTCATATGTAATTAACGTCTCGTGCGAGATAAATATAACGTTGATAAGTTGACATTGTGATACAAATTGTGGATCAAATTCTGTCTATGACCTTTAAAAATAGAAAACAATTATACAGTTCTTGAAAAGCATAACAGAAGATACCATCGTCTGTCTGATTTCCGTTTAGATTTAATTTTCGAATGACAAACGGGCTTCAAAATATTGCATTGTTCAGTAATTACATTTATCTAAATGCTGACAAAACATATTCATCTTTGATTTCAATTTATTACATTCCTGTGTTTACTATTATCTTAATCAAATAGATGCAATTTAGGATGATTACAAAATAGCGTGTAGTATGATAATATGCCATGCCTTTTAGGCTTTCACTTTAAAGTGAAAAACGCAATTACGTATATATTATTTTTAAATATAGGTAAATAACAAATACAGTCAACAGCCAAATAATTATATTTTTTATGTATTTATTAATCAAACTGTGCTCAAACTCTGCACCATTTGATAGTACAAAGGTATCGAGTTTCATGCCATTGTAATATGCAATATTTTTAAACAAGTTGTTAATTATGAGTTAAAAAATCAATTTAGTACTATTTCAAACGAAAACATAAAATATAATACATTAATTTTTATTAATCAGTACTTATTCTTTATTTCCCAGATCAACATAAAATCTCACGCATTATTGCAAGTATTATCAAAACACTAGAAAGCATTACTTTTTTAAAAACGAGATGTTCACGTGTCAATTATCCCAACAAGATTCTATCAAAGGCCTCATATTGTCAAATTTAAAGTTCATCTTTCATGAACGTTCGGAACTACTTTAAAAATCTGGCATATTTCGTCAAACACTTGATTGAACATTTCAAAAGATAAGAGGAATTATAAGCGTTTTTTTCTTTTTTTTTTTCTTTTTTTTTTTTTCTTGTTGTTTTTTTCTAAATTACGTACATGCAGACAATCATGGATATATTGTTTTGTTTGCGTTTTTATGATATATGAAATAACAATGCGACGCAAATCATGATTTTCAATAGAATCCAATAGAATCACGTGGCTGTATTACACATTCATCAAGAAAATGAAATTTTCGTGCAAATCCCTATACTTGTTTTCTTATGCTTTTACAGTTTGATAAAATTATTTACTGCAATACCTATATAGAAAAAAGTACGTTCAAAGATTATTTGCATTACATAATATTACTGTCATTTGTTCATACCCATTTAGTTTGATTTTGTTTACTGACTTTGCTCACATGGTATTACATTATACTTGTATATTGTAATCTGTGTCATTCTAAATAAAGTACATTGTATATGTTCTGTTCTGTTCTGTTTAACCTTTTTTTATTATTTTATAAGCATTTATAAATATGTATGCTTTCTGTATTTTTGTTTGTAAAAAGTACGTTTCTTTTTAAGAGATGGAATTATTAGTTTTGGTAATGATATGTGGAGGATAACTGCAATAATCGCACTTTTCTTATAAAATATGAACAGTAGACAGAAGTCAATATGATTGTATCTAAGATACCTGATTTTCTGTCTGTCAAGAAATACGAGTTAATTGCAAGCAATAAATAAACAGATAACATTGACTTTTTATGCAATCAAGAAAAATGAAGAAATTTCAATTGAAAATCTACAACTTATCTGATGAGTTGCACTGATTTTTTATTTGGTTCTTTCCTGTTGAGGACTAAGGTTTACAAAAACATAACAAAATATGTTAATTAATTTAAAAGTATATGCACCATTTATAAGGACAAATAATGAATACAAGATGAAAATACTTTTTTTTAAATGTTCCATCACATTTCAAAGACGTACCATTTAAAGTATACTATGTTATACTATATACGAAAGCATGCTGTCCTTGGCATATTGACATATCAAACAAATTAGCACTTGCATGTTTAGCTGCAGTATTAAATATAAAGTTATTTCAATATTCTTGCCCTTTACTATGTATAAAAAAGAAAACAACAGCTAAAATATCGTAAACAAGATCAACAAGAAAAGTTGGCGTTCAATATATGCAACCCCCACACGACCCAGCAACAAGGCCAGCGGCCAGGAGCCCAGTTTGTCTTAAAATATTATATTTTGTGTTCAGCATTGTATGTCTAAATGTATAAATGCATCTTCTGTTCTAAAATTATAAAAAAAAATTACAGTAAGTGAGAACATATTTGACCTTAGAAATCATATCAGTGATTTGTTATATGTAAAAGTTATATGAATATTTTCTGATCACAGATGACGAAATATTGAAAATACATGTAATTTAAGAGGAGGTTGCATAGTGCCCAACTTTATCGGTAAGCACAAACGTAGAGATTACAGAAAGACTCCTGATTGATTGTTTATAGAAAAAGGAACACACTATTCGTGTTTCTCAAGAAGTATTATTTCTGCTTTTATAATAACACTAACAGCAGTAGCATGACATTAATTTATAAATTGAATTCGTATTTATCCATAAGTGTGTAGCATCTTGTTCATCGTAGATGTATATACCATTGTATAAACCGCTGTAAAATAGTAAATTGTTCAAATTCTTTGTTGTGAATATACATGTATTAGAAATAAAAAAATCTTATAATCGTCTATGTATGCGCTCATTGTTTTTTTATATTGCTACGAGCTAAACGCAACAGAGAAGATAACGCAGCAGCAATTTTTTACAATTTTTAATTCAAGAAAAAGAATAATTTACAATAATACAAAAAATATGAAATTAAAGTTTAACTCAACAATTCAAATTTAACAAATGTCCTGAAGTTTAACTCACAGTTCAAAATTCAATTGTCCACTACTCCGATTTTATCAATGTTCAATGTCCACAGCAGAATATCACAATATGTCCAAATACACTTCCCACACAGAATTACAGAATCCAAAATAATATATTGATATCATAAGTAAAACAGCACACAATCAGTATATCACACATAATATCACAAACTAGCACACACCTCGAATTACAAACATTCATCATATATATACTATCAATGAACAATCTAAAATACTCAACTACTTAGAGAAAGAATAATCCAGAAGGAACATGAATAGACCTTTCTTGAAAGAAGATGAATGAATATGAAAAATTATATAAACGAATTAAAATTATTAAAAATGTGTTGGCGTGAGATGGTATCGAACACAGGACATCGCGGTTATCAGTCCTGCGCTCTACCTACCGAGCTATTCTGGAAACAGATACTATTTTTAAAATAAAGCCTATATACATAACAATATAGATACATTCGTACCAGAAATTAAGATATTGTGGGCCGGGTTGTTAATTTTTATCGTTGTCGGGAGATTCTGTTACATAAGCAAATTTGAATAATTGCATATCGTCAAACATATCTCCTTTTGATGGTGTACAAAAATGTTGGTAAGATCATCAACAGCCTCTTTCATATTGACAATAGCCTATAAAATACCCACTATATGACATTTTCGCTATACACTCATGTATAAAAATATCCCACTGTTATGACCGTATGGTGCATAATTACAGCGGCATCACACCAAAGGTAATATCTTCAATATCTGATACACAACATCATAAACACACAGACAAATTCTTCTGTGAACATCTAATTGAATAATTGGTTTTGAATTGATGTTTTCTAGTGTGATACATTGGAGATAATATCAATTGTATCAAATTGATATATAATCTATATGCGATTATTAATTCTATATACGTTTCCCCAAGGAAGGAATCTCAGCGATACGTTGTAGAATCTAACATAAATGTGGCAAAGACATTATAACATAAACATATCAATACAATGAATATATAGCAAAGTAAAAGAAAACGTAAATCAAAATACTATATTGTGGTTGGGAGTGTTGTTAAATGATATTGCAAATAAGAAGCAGCATCTACAGCTTCTAGAGAAATTATTTCATCTTTTTTATTTCTTAGAATTATTTGGAAAATTATCATAACTCGTTTTTACTATATATATATATAGTGTATATATATATAGTACCAAAATTGTCTATTATTTCAACTGATTATGTTTGTCGCGTGACCGATTATGAGTTTGCAGCCCGGGTCGAAAACTAATAATCGACCCGCTTAACACGAGTACGTGCACAAGCTTAAACAAGACGTTACATTTTACGTCATCAAATCAACTAGTTTTAAAAGTAAAAGTAGGTTTTAAGCACGAATCGCTTGTTCTATGGTGAGTACTTAAGCGTATTCAGTACTACACAGTTTTAAATGAAGTTGTCTTAGATAAATTAATTCCGAGAAAAATTAAAGTAATACTTGATTTTTGACTCTAGTGTCCGTTAATTACATATAACGGAAGCAACTCTGTAGCGGTTGCTGTACAGTAGAAATATATGGTGACAAGAAGTCCAACGAATGTAATATCAAAGCAATTCTTAAAAATGCTACTATTATATCTATCAAGTGTATGAAAGACATATATGCACGTCATAGACAGGTCAGAAAGTGACAATCGGCACTGACATAAATGAAGCCCTCGGGCTTAAGGCGTCGGGGCCATTGTTCATTTTGCCGGCCGATTATAAAATTCCGATCCTATTCTGCCGTGTTTTATTCTCTTATAATAATTCAAATAACGTCACGTCAAAATGTATGCACGCCTGTGTAAAACCATTTTTACTGACTCGCAAAATTGGCACAGTTATGTGAGAAATCTAAAATTTACAAACTCGTTTCTCATAATCTACCAACCTGAATTTATATATACGCCTCCTTTTCTTATCAAATTGTTGTCAAATTAGTATATTTCATCTACTTTTCAAAAAATACAAAAAAATGTTTATGCATTCCATGATTCTCGGCGTATTTTGAACATATGATTAATATCTATACAATTACTCTCATTACTGCTGCGTTCTCTTTTAAAATGAAAGTAATTGTAATTATCGCTATTATTTTTGGAAAATAATAAGTACGTTTTAGGTAATTTATTTAATGCCACAATGAAATAGTACAATTAAATGAAAAAATAGAAAAAGAAATCAAAGATAGAAAATTCAACATATTACAGTGAATGATTATATGCTCTAACTAACTTAACTGAATTCATTAAAAATGTTTTGAAACCATAAAAAATGCTTAATGGATGTTATATTAAATCAATAATAATGTACTTGGAATTTATTTTAGCTGCTAGATGGAGTATCATTCCAGGGGATGTTTTTACTGTATATTGAAATCAATTATGTAACTAAATTTCCTGTCGAAGATACATTTTGTTCGGGACCGGAGAAAATTAACATTTTTATATGTATATTCATACTATCGACCAAACGTAATCTTTTTTAATTGCATGAACATGTGCTTATTTACTTAAATAAGTTTCGACTGTCATTTAAATAATGTAAAATGCCTATGCTTTTATTTCATTTCTCAAATACTTTTTAGTTTGTTATCCTGTTAAAATTTCCAAGGTTACATATTGGTCAGTAACCTAGGCAATTATTTTCTTCCGTTTCATTTTGGCAATATTAGTACAGTTATCGTTAAATTTAAGCAGTCCTTTAAAAGATGATAGTGTCGATTTAAACAGTCACTATGTATTTGATGGACAACTGACTTCATGTATTATACTGGGCTGCTTTAAATTTAGTTTTTGTGCGAAAACACTCATTCTAGAGTTTCGTTGTTGTTAAACGCCGGCCTTGGCTCGTAAAATTCCACTAGACTGAATGCATGGTTACTATATTGTTTGAAGGATCTCAATTTAATTGTATAAATTGTTTAAATGATGTAAAAAGTCACTTAATTGATTGATGAACGTTACGTTGAAATAGTATTTCACTTAGATGTTTTTTTTCAACGCCTACACGCTTGAATTGTTCCGTCTCTTTATTTCAATCAAAGTTCCCCACTCACTGTATAAGCTGCAATAAGAGACTATTTTGAGTTTTCGAGAATTGAAACAAAAACTATCTCCATGTCTGTAGTCATAGGTGTATCTTATTAAATCACTCTGTGCCATCTTGATGTTTTCTTGTTCTATACATAATACGTCATCTTTTATTTTCTGTATTCATTTGTTCGTCTGTAGTGTATTGAAACCTATCATCTAACCAATGTCATTTTAACAGACAACATAAAATATTCATTGAGTGTGAAATAGCATCAAAACATTTTTGCTGCCTTAAGTTAGGTTGACCTTAATAACTGTTTGGAAGACCTTTAGGCAAGTCAAATTAATTTTTTTTAATAATACGCATAGTGGTAAATCTTTCACTGGATGCTGATTCTTTAGCAGCCTTTCTTATCCTTGTTGACATTGTCTTGTCTCGAATTAAAAGAAACATAACATTTAGCATTATTATTTAGTATTGTGATGAAGATATATTTATATTTCCGGCCACATGCCGCTCCAGCTTTGTAGATGAGATCTAAGTGTATAAATGATGTTTGGCAATGCTCGAAATGATGCAAATAATTATAAGGATCTCAGTTTGTTTTCACGCATTCTGTACCTAGGAACATGTAATAACATGTAATGATCTGTTAAGTGTATACAAATTTATTTTCCTCCTATTGTGTTGGAAGCTGTTAGCTTCTTGAAACACTCTCGAATCCATTCCTAAAACCAATCAGTACTTAGCAATGAATGTCAAGTTTCTTGCTCAAGGAAAACAACGACAAGGTTTGAACCACGCGGTCAGCAATTTTTCTAGTCCAACGCGTTTAACCACTCGGCCACCCCGCCACTCAGATCTGTTTAATGATCTGTTTGTCAACAATTGATACAAACACAACTTTTTGGAACGCTATAAATACTTCAACAAAATTAAGACAGTCAAACATGTTCCTATGTAGCCTTTGTTAATTATTGAATCAGAGTCATTTGGCTATATTATAAGAAAGGGAAACAACTATCATCTTACAAAATATCTATCACCGAAAAAGTTTTCTCCCTTGGTTAGAATTACATTATATCAACATTATAATGTGTGGAAGGGAAACAAATTTTGTCGGACTAATGATAAGGCCTCAACACGAGTTTTGCCTCTTATAACAAAACTTATGTATCACAGGTCGATATGATATATATGTAATGCGTATATTGACCTTAGTGTTGGTCATTTAATTTATCTTTTATTTGTGGAGATTTTTATCAAAATGATACCAAGTCATTGCCACACTAAATCATTGATGAATTTTGCGATATTGCCTTTACTGAAGATATTTAAAATTTAACAGATAATATCAGACTTTGATTTGTTTTATTTGTTTTTTTCCCCAGATTTTCCTATCAGTTTGTCATTCTGCTGACATTTTAAGAATAAGTTACAAACTAAATGACGTCATTACGTTGCTTATAAATGGTCATATGAATGTTGCCTTTTTATCCTTCTTATCGGAGGGGGTTCATGTTAACAAGAACAACCATTGTTTTTGACAGTTTAACAGGGTTATTTTCTTCTTTGTGTGTATGGCAAACTCACTGACCTGTTAGAATAACGAAAAGTAAATATTTCTTGAACCAAACGCGACATTCTCACTAAATATCTTTGCGAACTAACTTCATACAAATTGTAAATACATTATTGATATTGTTTTCGTTTGACAGCTTCAAATTGTGGTAGTAAGAGTTTCTTATCTGAAACTGACAAGCGTAAAAATGCTTCGCAAAAGCTCGTGTTTTCTATTATTGGCACAAATCTGGACGCTAGGTTCACAGAGTAAAAACAAAAAGGGGAACGTGATATTATCTGCGAGACTAGAGATATTGAAGGTTACTGTTGTTTCCTATGATAACCTAGAGTGCCCCTGTCATATATCGTTGTTGTACGAACAACAATTATTAGGATAATGCAATTTGATACAGGTCTTGCCACCTTTTAACAAGGACAATAAGAAGTGTATCTCAGTTTATGATTTTCTCCATTCGTTCCACCATCTTCTTATACGATTTATTACGGCGAACTTTCTATGATATTTTCTGACGGAAAATGGCATCTATATTTGTATAACGCCGCTAGCAGCTACAATAACCAAATGAAGATAATAATGAATATGAAAATATAAGACATACTCTTTGATCATTCATTTCCAATGTTGTATATGGATATGCCTAACAAATAAAATAGTTTGGTAGCGTTGATTCACACGAACCAAAATGCACCCACCTTCATTATTTATATACACGATGATAAAATCATAAATTCAATTAATGAAATATGTTTTATTGCATGACAGCTATGACAAAACCATCTGAACACTGAGTACCTTGCAACAATTTGAGATAAAGATGTAAGAATTTTGTATTGCAAAGATAATAAACTAAAAACTAAGGGATGATTACTTTTAACTTTATCGTGGTTTCCTTCTCGTTAAAAAATAAAATGGTGTATATTAACAACTACAGCATATCATAATATTTAAAGGGTTGGATCTATCATATCTTGAATTGTTTCTTGCCAAGTTGAAAGTTATAATTACATATTATGTTCAAATAATTGAAAACACATGATATCAATATTGATAGAACGTCCATCGAGTTTTAATATTAAAAAGTAAATAATCATGTCTTTAATGAAATGCACAGTCGATGCAGTGAATTTAAGTTTTGTATTTATTATGATAAAAACAATATTTGAAACAAATTTTTTAAGGAGAATATATTTCTTGTTTATTATAATAGTATTCGTATATAGGCAAAAGCGGTAGTTTCACAGAAAATATCTACTACACGATTTATCTGAAATTTTACTTCAGTTATAATAATACCATTTGTATAAATTGTTAATATATCCCCATTATGGTAAGTTTTACTTGTTTTATCATATCTCGTTGAGATTAATTTCATGACAATAAATACTATCATTTATTTCTTATGATAGTCTCCAATTCTTAAGATAATATAATTTTACCAACAACATTTTCTCGGAAAGACATTAATTATAATAATATATATCTTACGAGATTATATAACGCAATAATAGCAGATGATTAAAAGATGATGTCAAAATGTTCTTTAAGAAGAAAAATGTACCTCAATACAGTATTATTACAAATATAACAAAACCTCTGGGCAAAGTCTTTAGTTCTGTCTGCGAGTTTGCAATAAAAAGATGTCCTTAAACGTAAGTAAAATGAATAACACATTTTAAACATTATTGACAATTCACTTTCATCTTTATTTATAGGATTGCATGACATATTATAGTTGAATCTATTTAATGAATACCATATAAAACTTGACAAACGTTTAAAGTTATATGTTTGTCTACAATTCGCGACACTTTCAAATTGCTTTTTGTCATATTTTATTTCAAAGATTTCTTCGAAATATTGAATGAAGTGGCAGATTATTCTTCTGTTTTTCTTTTGTTGTGTACAATGTGTATAGTTTAGCATAGTTTAATAACATTTTCTTCTGCTTATAAAGTTTGAAAGTTAATAGACATTAAAGGAAACTTTTTGCAAAATATGATATTTATTATAATACCTCTCTGTTTGGTAACGAAATAACGAACAAAATAAACGGTGAATAAATAGATTCGTATGTAACAATTAAAAGCCGGCAATACATCAACCAAGTTAAATTAAAGCCGAAACTTTTACGAATACAAATTATCTATTTTAATACTATACTGAATGTCGTTGTTATTTAAATGAGATAACAGTTCCCGTTATAATTACTTGTTACATTTTCTTGTTATATTTTCTTATTTCCGCGTATCGTATTAGCCTAGAAATCCTGAATCAATACAACGAAATTTTCACAAGTTACATGCATATTGACCTATATTATCGGTTGTTTGCATTTATATACCGAACCATGAACAATTTTTGGCCACTTAGGTAGACATGCTCAAGAATACAGTGGCGTTGATAATCAGAATGGCCTAATGTGGTTTTCTAAATGAACGAGACAGGATTCCTCTGCATGCCGATAGGGAGCAAATTTGCACCATGTAATGGCTCTGTATGGTGGTCATAACTAGATATTGAAGTTCGCTTGATTTTCGACATATTTCAGTAAAGATAGTCACGTTACGCAACAACACTCGCATATATCAGTGACAATTATAGTGCTTTGATAATGTTATTGATTGATTTATGTATCTATACTTATACCTTACTGAGAGTTCATGCATTAATGAAGTTGCTAAACTTATTTCTGTCAGCAAATGTAGTAAATTTGACACCCGAGTATATTATGTACACATATACAATGAAATGTAATCAAACAAAAAGAATGAAATATTTTATTAATTTTTTATCATAACAATATACATTCGCCCAAGACTTGCTTGGTTAGAAAGGTTTTGAGATACTTTCACAAAGTGCGCTAAAACAAAATAAAGTTAATGCTTTAGGAGTGTTCTTATGTTGTGGCCTTTTTCAACCTAAAAGACATTATCTCTGGTTGCGAGCAAATTCCATTATCTACCTCTCATTAAACTACTTAGTCTCTAATAACATCAATTACCACTTCCTCGAGACAACTTATTTTACCGTCATCAGATCTAGATGTGTCATAGAAAATGGCATATATGTTTAAGACCACTAATAATGTCTGATCTTAGTTGCAGATTGCCTTTTGATGAGTTGTTTATATGACACTAAAACAAAATCATATGGCGTACTACGACGACTAGTCATTTAATAATATTATAAGATTTGAATGTTAATTGATATCTTGAATTATTATTTCCTTATGACATGAGCATCATCGCCCCTGTAAAAAACGGTCACAAATCCATATCACCTACGTAGAACTTATGTTTTTATATATCAAAATCCTAATTTGCAAATGTCATATTGTGCCGGTAAAACTAAATAGGTTCATGAGAATTATACACTGTCATGAAGTTTAATATAAATATCTGGAAAGGGGAAGCTCTCTTAAGAGGAAAGAAATAAACAATGACTTGAAATTTGCCCAGATTCGGTGTGATTAAGTTATTGGGTGGCTAATGCAGTATCTCCTTTCTGAAGAGTATTCATTTTCAGTGAGGAGACAGAGTTTCGATTGGGCATGGGTTCAACCCCCAGAAGATGCAAATATGTTTTAATTTTTTAATTTTTCTTCTTTTTGTTTTGTCAGATTATTATTTTCTTTCTTAATTTATATCTAGAATTTGTATAAAGAAAAACTTGAAGTTTTATGTATTATTCTTACTGTGAAATGTATGGAATTGGAAAGCAAAACGAATTAAAATGATTATAATTTAAAATCAACATGGTAAACATTCTTTATATTTTGCACAAATATTAAGAATAGTTTCTAGATAATTACTATTAAGATATAAGATGCCCCGATTACATTAGGCAAAATCTGACGAGTTTTCGTACCCCACCCTTTTCTTATTTGATGTAATATGGCAGGTACCTGTCTTAATAAACAAACAGAAGAACTCTTCATAATTATACGTTTTACATTGATTTATTTGAAGTTATTTAAAACACATTATTTTTCATTATAATCACTTCTCAATTGAGGAAAATATTAAATAAGTGAAACTTTTCTACAGATAATGAAAATATAATTGTTGCCGATAAAAAAAGTTGAACTTTATTTGTCAATAGTTTTCAAAAAAGACGGTAAACTTTTGTATTTTTGTCTAAAATATAGTAGAGTTTAATAATATATAAAGTTTTAAACGCCTTTCGAAAAAGTGTCATTAATACATCTAATACCTTAAGTCTATACATGAGAGGCTATGAAAAGTGAAACAACGTTCATGCACCCCAATCAGCCCAGCACGTACAACATCACATCTTTAACACGACTCCGGAGGACCTTGCAAGGTGTTTTGAAATATTTAACGATTGAATGCATGTAAGTTCAATTTGTTCGAGTCGTAGATTTGATTATTTTTCCGATATTATTCAAAGTATTCTGTTTTTTTGTATGAATTTACTTTTTGATTTGTATTATTATGTATACTAAGAACTTTACTTCTCTAATACATTTCTTTTGTAGTTAAATGTATGCATTTAATGCAACGGCAAAACTTGTCATTTGTCATTACGAGTTGTCGGGTTTTTTTGCGGATAAATTGGTAATTACTTGTGAGTTATTACAGAAAGGCGGTTAGGTAGTCCGAGGCATGACCGACAATCGTTTAAAGTAAGCGTCCAAAACAAACCGGAAAAAACAGTCTCAAGTAGAACATTTTAAAGGATGATTCATGTATAAATTTCTTAGTTTGCAACTTCTTTATTTATAACTCACGTGTTACAACATGTATGCAGGACACCACTGTTGTATTTTGTGTTACGAAATCTTCCTCTTTTATATCGGTGCATCTCAAAACATTGACATTAATAATGTTGATGTACTCTACCTGTAAAACAATATTTACCTAGCATAACTACTGCAAATAACTTACAAGCATTGAATCTGATGAAAGTAAATTTTTGATCGAAACTGTTAGAAAAAAATACCCTGTTAATTAACTAACCGGAATACAATGCAATATCGTCTACATGGTGGCGCTCAGTGCTAGCTAGGTACCATGTCCGAAATCTTAAAATGGAGTAAATAAGAATCCCTAAAGAAAGTCCAAAAAACGGCAAAATTGAAATAGTTACATGTTAGGTTTGATTAAATTGCATATTACAGACAATACGTCAAAAAACAAAATAAAAAAAACAGGCACCATAGCCTAAGGGTGATTGAAGAGCATTCAAAGAGAAATTTATTAAACTATTTCCATGTTAATAATCTCACTGGAACAATTAATCCGAGCAACAGCGAGAATATTCTCATTATTTAATATAAAAAATATGCAAATCATTTGTTTAGAATTAACCGGAAGACGAAACTCGTTATATGCAAATCCAGTATCTTATAGTTCTTGTTAGAAGTATTTTGTTCAAAACAAGGGACGTAGAATTTATGTGTCTGCGATACTTCCTGTAATCCAAGCTTTTAAGATTTAGACGACCTCATAATTTTATTCCATCAGAATTGATGCTTTCCTTGGAAAGTATGGTTTTATTTTTCGTTTCAATAGGAACATATACTTGATAACAAAATGTCTTTCATTAACAATCACTGAAATAAGTCAATTAACATTATTAGTTGGATTTCTTTGTCAAAACACTTAGTTTAAACAAATTTCTATTTGTAATATTTACAGTTACATAATAAATTACATTAAACTATTTTCACGAATTGAGTAAATTCTTAATGGGCACACAGCAAATTAATGGCAAAAGAAAATTGTTTAATTTATAATTTTGACTCAAATTTCAAATTTTTTTTTTAGGTTCCCAGCATGCTTTGCTATATAATAAAAAAACATAATGCGGCTTTGAACGTTAATATATGAACGTATGTAAAAAGAGTGAAAAGAAATTTAAATGCATATATGGAATCAACACGACGTTATGTCGGATAACAGTAACAAACATGGGGGATAGAACACACCGCTGCGATATTTAGATGGGGGGGGGGGGGTTCTAACCTGACTTACGTTGATCATGTTAGAAAACCACCCTTTTTTTACCTAGGACCGCTTAGAGGACATTAACAGAATATTGGATTACACATTCAAAGAAATATTAAAAAGTGAGCCTATATATTTCCATATATATGTATTTATAAACTTTTATTAAAGAAAATTTTCCGTTGTAAAACACTTAAAGCACGTCTGTCAATACACGTTGGTGATAGTGAGATGATTCCACCAAGTTAAAATTTAATGAAATGATTATTGTGTAGATTCAAGATAAACGGTTTTATTTATTCTACATGTATTTTGTCCCTCAAATTATTTGTATAAACTATTCATATACATATTAAGAATTCACCAATTTAAGTTGTTTTTTTGTATGCCAAAATTTAATTTTGTTTTTGTCTTTACATTTTTATATTGCTTCACATCGGTACAATAAACATCATGTGTTGGCAACATGACCGAGCGGTAAATGCGTCGAAGAAATCTAGAGATCTCTAGACGCGTGAGCTTAAAACCCGTCAGGGGAATGCTGTTATATCTTTGCGCAAGAAGCTTTTCACTCATTTCTCAGTACTTGTTGGTTCCAAGAACAGATTAAATAAAACACACTCGCACTTACGAAAACAAAAATCTACAATGAACGGCATATGATGACTCTCCAGCTTAGCTGAAGAAGGACTACATTTTTGTGCACTAATTAAGGCACTTGTGATCATACATCAGTTATGATAATAAGTGTGTCACAGGGTAAGAAAATATGCAGCCTGACCACGACTCGAACCCGGGACCCTCGGAATACCGTTACGCGGCTCTATCGACTGAGCTATCCGGCCGACTACACAATTTCTCCCCTAATTAGTGAACAGTTCTGAACCGTGACATACTCCCCTGCTATACTGAAATTCGTCCTCGAATTGCACAGAGTTACAGAGCAATGTAACGTAAACTCTGAGCTTATAGTTCACGGCCCCACGTTGGGCGCAAAATGTCACTGGGTGAGAAAAATATGCAGCCTGACCGGGACTCGAACCCTGAACCCTCAGAATACCGTTCCGCGGCTCTATCGACTGAGCTATCCGGCCGCCTACACAATTTCTCCCCTAATTAGCGAACAGTTCTGAACCGTGACAAGTGTTAGAAAGTTGATATCCGATGAAACATTGTCTGGAGCACATATGTTACTCTACTTCTTCTTATCTCTTGTGACTCATTATGTGAATAAGAAAAGATGTATTGAAAGAAACAGAAATTTCTGTTTTATATATTGCTGATAAAAAACTTGAATGACTTTTAATTGAAAAGAAAAAAGTTTTATTTGGGGAATTTCAGAATTATTGCGTATTATTGATGACCTCACATCACACGAAAAATTTTAATATAATTAAAAAAAAAAAGCACATACTTCCCACATGATAGTGCGATGTCAGTGAACAGTAACCTTTTAGTAATAAAACTACCGGACCGTCATTTTATTAATCTGTCTTAAGTTACGAATAAAAACTTGTAACAACGGCGAGTCGTCGCGAGATTCCATCCGTTAGTGCATATTTTTATTCTCCAGTAATGCATACCTGTGAGCATTTATAATGCAAGAATATAGATGTTTTTAGAAGAATGTGAATGATTTTGATAATGTAAAAGCATTTTTTTTTTCATATATAAACATTGTCTGTTGTAAGAAGTTATCAAAATAACACAAAATTATGCAACTATGCTGTAGCAAATGCCAATTTAATTTGCCTTTAATGTGTGCAAATTCAGGTTATTTCTATCTATTTTGTACAAAAAGGTGACATTTGTTCAAACAAAATCTCATCTGTCTTTCTTTTTATAAGCTGTGTGGAGCTGTGTCAGTTACTTTCGATTTAATATTAGAAATGTCGTCTACAAAAAGAATAGTGGATTTATTGCATTAATAATAAAACTAGTTTATCTAAATTCTTTGGATATTTGTAACATAAAAATGATATATTTAAGAAATAATATATCCCAAACTGTGATTTTATCGCTCAATAACATCACTGTTTTGAGTTCGGATGCGAGGAATTATATCACGAGGGCGTAGCCCGAGTGATATAATGATGCGCATCCGAACGACAAACAGTGATGTTATCCAGTGATAAAATCACCGATTTGGATATATTATTTCGATTCTAACACGACATAAACAAAAAAATGCTGCCGTACCTGCTATTTTAAGCAAAATTGCGCCTGGTTTGTTTCCGTACTAATTGTCAGCGCGTCGGATTTTATAGTGGTTACGTCACATGTATAATGATTACGTCACATGTCTAAATATAGAGCGTCAAACAGTGACTCTATTGCATAATAACACACACTTTCGGTTCTTCTATGTTCAATAGGGAAAAATGCGGGTCGTGTTAGAATATTAAATCTTATATAAAGACCATCTTAATTAAACCATTTAATCTTTGCATAAGCAATAATATAGAAATGTTCAAATTCTATCTGTTTTGTTCATTGTGAAACATTTTGTCAAAGAAAAGCGTTTCTGCAAATAAATCTTATAAATGTTATAATGACAGAGAAAGCATATTCTGCAAATCCTTTCAGTGAATGTTATTTATATTCTTAAGAACGAAATCAATAATAACAGTTTACATTGATTCCATGAAACGTCGTTCATATACTTTACAAATGCAGTAAAAACACATTTGCAGAAACCTTATTAATAATACCTGTGCCTTCGTTACCTTGTCGTGACAGTCATATTTTATTGGAAGCAACAAAGTAGTTAATGTCTCTTTACATACTTTAACATGATGTATTTCCATGTTTATTGTTTGTTATTGGCTCACCTGAGCACAAAATATACAATGCTTTTTTTAAATATTGATGTTTTGGTTAAAAACGACAAACCCAATTTGACCTCATACCTGAAAGTGTGGCTTTTTCTAGCAAAATATCTAAGAAAGGGCCATCATGGTATATCATATCATCCTTGATTAGTATTTGTCAATGTACTGACGTCCAACAATTATGTGACATTGAAACAAAAAAAAAATAAAAAGTGGATCGAATTGGACATGCATCAGAAGTTCTTATTGCGATAACGTATAGTAAAGAAACATATTTTTTTTTTGTTTTTTCATGGCTCTTAAACTTTACGACGATTTGTGATCTGCGTGAAACAAAAAAATACGGTTCACGAAGTTCTGTGGAAATTAACTTCTTTTTAAATATTTCATAATTATACTTTTTTTGTGGCTTTTAATTTACGTTACCAATATATATACTTTATAAAAATTGTACCCTATCGCATCATACTAATGCAGAACAAAATTACATTTTGAAAATAAAATGGATAAATATTGTTAAATATCTTTCTGTATTGTTTCACTAGTGGTCATTTTTGTATAGTTATAATAATAAGAATACTACATATTGGGCAAATAAAACATATTTACATGCATCTGTATATATTCAATTAGTTTAAGATAGTGAACAGAAGCACGTCTGAACAAATCGATAACATTGTAACAGTTAATGATTCAAAAACCTCTTCAAAATTGATCAGATTCGTACACGCATTTGTGTTCCATTTGTAAGATTATCTTTTTAGCTTAAGGCTCACTTCATGTTGCAATCGTTTTTAGAAGAGTGTATTGGCTGTTTTGTTCTCGCTTCTTTGATAGGTATATCGACTTTAACTGGAAAAGAACTTGCAACATGTACACAGATGCCTTTTATTTGAATTCAGTTGTACGGAGGGAATTCATAGCTTATCTTTTATTTTGTTTGTAACCTCTTACTGATATGTATATTATAGATAATTCAGAGAATAATTTAAGATGACATGTTGTCAGGACATGTCTCTTTTTCTTAATTGCTTAAATACATACTACATGTAATTTACAGGTAATCAACAATTGTCGCCACCTGTAGTTAATGCTTAATCAATGTACATGAAACTGTTAACATGTATGGCAAGTATGGCAAGTTATTTTATTTTCCGTTCTATTACTGCAAATGACCACTAGCAAACATAAATTCTTCAGAAAAACTGAAGAGTGGCACATTTCAGAAGCTATACCAGTCTTAAAATATCCAAAAACGCCGAAGGGAAGGAAGTACGGCAACAATCAAAACTAATTATCTTGCTTTTATTAGCACTAAGAGATGCACTTTGATATGATTTATCTTTTGCTAATAGAAGTCTTACTTTAAAATAAATCAGTAAAAATACAATTATAACCCACAGACTGCTATAAAAATAACGCCGAGGTGTCACTAATTGGAATCAATCTAAAAATTCAAACGACATATTTACGACAAGTGATGTCGGACAATATAAATTGATACTTCAAGGAGAACAAATGGCAATGTCCTTCTTCAAGGTTTTTTTTCTAAGACTTAATAATTTGTAAACATCTGAAACATTAACTAGCCTAATGTTTTTATAGTACAGACTACGTCACAAGTAAAGTGTACCTAAACATTATCACAACAGTTTCCATTCTAAATCTGAAAAGAAAACAAAATATGTATAAATAAACAGATATTTTTGTTTTCTTTAAATTAGTACAATAGTAATATTCTTGATACTGCTTATGCAGAAAGATTACAAATAGTATGTAAATTAAATATTTGTATAGCAGAAAGATTACAAATATTATGTACTAAATAAATTATTTGTATAGAAGGTCATGCTGCTTCTTTTACCACCTTGTTGTGCGTTGGTGTTCAATATATTCTAAAATACTATTGAAATAAAGCTGGTTTTCTAACAATAAGAAGATATAATGTAAACGATTATTATATATGTGTTCACCTTTTATTACCTTTATCCTAATAATAAAGTATATTATCAAATTGAAGAAGTTTACGAGACAATAAAACAACCCACTTGTTCTTTGAATTCATTTGTAATATAATGACGCCGCGGGAAATTAAAACATTAAATCATAAATGTATATTTCCTGAAATGGAAATGATATGTAAGTTGTTGACCCGGCTCTTGTCACAGGAAACAATTTTCATAATATTGTATGACCGCTGTAAGAAGTGTCTGACTTAAACTTTCGCAAATCGCATAGAAAACATCAAAACTTAAATTGTTTGGATAATATAATCACGTTTTTTTTCTTTTTTCTTTTTGAATTCAAAATAGAAAATAAAACAAACTAAACTAAATTTTTCTTTTTTTTTTTAAAGAATTCTTTTATTTTAGCATAAAACTACTGGATCATATGGTTTTATTCTCAACTGCGAAAATAAACAACTAAATAAATGCAACGTTGTTTACCATTCTGCTATGATGGCTGCAGAGTGCTAAACCTTAAAATTTAAAATAGTTCTGAAGGTTTATGTTTATACTCATTTGTAGGGCATTATCATAATTCTTTGCTTGTAACGCTTCATCGGGATATTCTTAATCAATGTCAAAGGCATTATGAGCGTGTCAGCACTGCTTTTATAGAAGTAAGCTTCATGGTGTCAGATACCTGATATACAATTATTGTAGACTAGTATTGTAATTATACATCATCAACCATTCAGAGAAAAACAAATAGCCCGTTTTCAGGCCTAAACCAGGCAATAAATATATAAACGTTTTTTATAATTATCTCAAGTACTATAGCCATATCTTTGGTGCGCTACACGTTTTTGTTGATATTCTTACTATTTCTTATGACAAAGTTGTATTTTACCTTCGAGTCGACGGATTTTCTGCAAAAAAGATTGTCCGAGTGGTAGCATTCAGCAGGTGTGCGATGACGTAATATTCTACCATTCATTTTTAGCACTTCATCATCTCCAAAAAATCAGGATTAATAATGTTTTGGCTATATATAGGTAGCATGTACTTGGTGGATAAAAGGGATTTTCTCAGTTTATTCTGTGCTGTTGACAACTTTAAAGAGTTGATTTGTTATAGTTTCAGTGTTTAATTTGTTTCTAAACTGTTGTTAAAATATAATTATTTTTCATGATTTTATTTAACTTGATTTTATTATCATGCTTTCACTTGGACTTAATCTATACAAGCATAAAGTTCTAAATACTGAATAAGTCTACAATTAAACCCAAGGTGCACAACTTCACATGTTTGCCAACATTTCTGTAAAATAACATGAATCTTGTTCAAAAACTTTCTGGGGTAGACACGACACAAATTGTGAAAATTGCAAATTGTAACTATTCAAACATTTTATCGTAAATTAAAAAATAGGCGCAATATCATAAACTATCTGATTATTTTTATATGTTTTCTAAGATACGATATGCAAATAAACCAGTTTAAGTACGGCCGAGTACCTTTTTAAAAGATACTTCTTGTTTATATTGGTAAGAACCACATGTAACATCTAAAACTGTAGTGCAACATTATCAAATCTGTATCTAATTACAAGATAAAGTCATATTATGCTATTGTGGAATTGCAAAAATAATATAAATGACACCCGAACATTTCATTGATATGCAAACAAAGTCTTTCTACGCATTTTGATATTTTCATTGCATAACAGATGACGCTTAAATATATTTCCAGATATTTGAAATAAATAAATATATCTCATCAATAGGTTAACAGTTTTATTTAAACTAATATTTATATTGATGATTTTATTAGAAAAATAATATTTACTAAGAGTTTTAGGCTTTCGGTCAACAGTTCATCTTAAATTAATGTATATGTTAATTGTCTCAAAATGTGATATTTGTGCCAATTCGTAATATATTTCCATTCTGTGGTATTATTTATTCCTGTAAGAACAAATAATTCGCCCTCTTCTGTCCTTGTACGATTAAAGTCAGTGACACATAATTATTGTCATCATATCAACTAGACATTAAGGTCGATATAATTAAAACGATGTGAGAGTAACATATATATGACCAGGAGTGACCCGTGTTTAATGAGCTTATTAATTCCCGCACGAGCTTCAACCTCTTCTTTAATGTTCATAAAGTACAGTGCATCTTTAAACTGCCACAACGAGATCAACGCATGTTGTTGCAATCATAAAATGGCGGGAAATGGTGGCTAGCCTTCGTCAGTGTCAATCATCATTACAACATTCTTTTCTTGTTCAACGAATACGTCGTCGGAAGAAATATAATCCATTTAAAAGGGATTGACACTTCAAGAAGTCAATGACTTTTTCCTCTGACGCATATTTGTACAAATGCTAAAACAGATTATTCTTTGTTTATGCATTGTTTTCATAAGGGTTTCGCACTAGTTTAATGAGAGAAAGAATTGTGATAATGAGGTCTAAGATTCTGTTCGAAGCTTATGAACTCAGCAACGTTGTCTTGTTAAAGAAATAAGTGTGTATAAGAATAAAGTTATAATTGTGTAATAGTCTTAAAATATATCAGATTCTATATCTAGATTTTCAATGTGCGAAGTAATCTGAATATAATAAAAAAAGAACAAAAGGCAATTATTTAAACGAACACCTGAATATCAAGAACAATGATCTTAATATGTTACAAACGTCATAATTATAAATATTACAACCTTGTTTCACATTTTCAAATAATAGGTATTCTAAATGTATAGATTTTGAATAATGATATGAGTAATGGAATAAATTCAGTTAGAATGTTTTTATGTTTAGGAAATAATATCGGTATATAAATTTTGATTAGATAAAATCATGTGACCTCAAATATCCACCATTTCACTGTTACCTTCATTTCAACGGAAGAAAGCGTGTCGTTTGATAGGGTGAATAATAAATAATAATGTGTAAAATTATAATTATTGATAGTCTTTTTTATCAAATAGTTTTCATCATAATTAAACAAGATATCGGAAGAACTTTGCGAAATATTAACGCTTGACGTATTTTCGAATTAACGTTTTCGACTAATTAAAAAAATTTATATGAGCCGCGTCATGACAAAACCAACATAGTGCGTTTGCAACCAGCATGGATCCAGACCAGCCTGCGCATCCGGGCAGTCTGATCAGGATCCATGCTGTTCGCTATCAGTTTGTCTACTTGTAATAAAGTTGGTAAGCGAACAGCATGGATCCTGATCAGACTGCGCGGATGCGCTGGCTGGTCTGGATCCATGCTGGTCGCTAACCTATTATGTTGGTTTTGTCGTGACGCGGCTCAAATATGAAAAAAATACCATATCTCTGTATTTTTTGTACGGTTTGGTTCTCAACTTTGTAAATTGTCATTGTTGTATCATTTTAGAAGTCTGTAATTGCCATCGAGCGTGTTTTCTTTTTATTCAACTATCAACTAAAAATATAAACAACAGTTCTATCTATTTTAACGTTTGATCGTGTACAAGTATACGTAATTGATTAGCGAATGATTGTCGTAGAAAATGAAAATCACGACATATCCAATTAATGGGACGATTTGATATTTAGATTAAGAAGACATGCTTGTCATTCAATAACTGACAAGTAAACTAAACAAGCTATTCAGACAATATTGTTTTTCGTTGACGAATAAACAATCGAGTATGGCGCATTGTTAGTTGCCGGCAAATGGTGTATTTAAATACGTACTGGATGAAGTCAAATTGGTTGATTGATCAATTAAGACATTGCTATGAAAATATTCAGGTTATTCGCGTTATAATATAAAAAAATCGGTTTCGTGTATAATGCTAAAAAGGAGAAGACGATAATAGGGTGAAATATTTCTATTTTTATCATAAATAATTTATCTTGATAAAAATGGAATGTAACTTTTAAGTAATATGCAACCATTAAAAATCGTTTCAAAGAAACAATTTCTGGATAAAATCTAATTCAACAAAACATATTTAAGATAATAAAAAAGCTACACAGTTATATCTGATGCAAACAATATTCCCTGTTTCCTTGATAGGGTTGTGTATACAAATAGATAGTGTCTTTGTTAATTGTGTTATAATTTACAGGTCAATGTGGATTAAATTGTTTTGCTTGACTTTTAAACACGTATGATTTTCAGTCTGCGGTTTCTTACTAAATTGTTCAATTCAGATAAGGCGTTTTACACCTCAAGTCGATTGAAAACTGCAGCTGGATTAGTTATTATTTATTTTCAAACGCCAGAAAAATGTGTTTTTAATTATATTTCCACTTATTTACGATGCATTCTTTTCATACAAATTCAAATATAGTCACGTTTCTGTGCAAACACCATTTTATAGTTCTACTGTTAAAATAACATTATATAATTTCACTGTAAAATTATCACAATATAAATATAATTTTACTGTCTACTTAAAAACATGTAATAAGATATAAATCAATTTCAATAAATAAATCGTGAAATACTGGCACTACGGCTTGTAGCAATGAATACATGTATATATTTACAGAAAGTACAGTCCGGATAAGTGAAAGTATAGTTGTACACCATCCACATTACATGTATAATAATAAACAAATGGTAATGAATATACAAATGTTTGACCTTGTAAAATGACCAGAATACATGTAATACATTTATAGGAATTTATGATTTTTCTACAACTTCCATAATGTGACTTGTTTCTACAATGGGTTCAAATGTTTGCTGATTTTTTTTTGTTCTCGTTTTTCACAGACCAACTGATAACTTTCAAACGTACGGAATGTTTCTGTTGATATAGGGGAAAATCAAAGCTTTTTTATTTATTTTAGAAATCATAATTAATATCATGACATTTTGACATGTAAAATGCAATAATATATATGAGATAATCTAAGATACCGGTACAGAATTATTTCATATGTACATCTCAAGTAATGGCTTTCAAACTGTCTCTTGTAAATATTGTTCATGTAATGTAACAGTGTTGTTGTTTTTGTCTTTATTACATAAACAAACAATGCGCGTAAAACAAATATTTGAAGTATGTCCTTGAGGAGACAAACTAAGTTAATTAACTAGGTCATTTGTCTTTGGATATTGAATTACCACGGCTTCTTTAGGTGCTTTCTCGATGTTAGTTATAGTTGTGACCCTAATTATGATCGAGAAGTGACAATTCAAGTGTCAAAATATCAGTACCTGATGAACAGAATTAACGAAGATAGTCAATTAGGAAATTTTATAAACATTCAACCAATAAAGTTGTCTATTATGTGAGAAAATATTCACGAGGCAGTCCTTCGAATATTGACGATTTTCTTGGTTATTGCACGATGTTTATAATTTTTATGTACAATTATTTTTTAGTATTGCCTGATAAAAAAGACAGGCACATATGAAAATTTTTATAAAAAATAGTGCACACGCATAAACTGGCACATAATTTAAGTTGAACAAAAACATACTGGTGATGAATGTGATTGACACCATCATATCTGTATTTATTTTGTTCTATTTCGACAGTAATTTCCCTTTATATTTAAAAACAGAAACTTATACGAATTGTTGGATTTTATTTTTTTTTCTTACATGTCATAAACGCAACGCTGATTTGTTCGCCGTTGTACATTATCAAAAACATGTATAATGCAAAAAATAATTCTTATTTTCACGCGACAAAAACTGTAATCGAATCGTTTAATTGTGTTTCAAGTGAGTGAGGAGGAGGAAATGTTAGCGGGTAATAATGTGTGTTTCTTTTTATAAACATGTTGAGTTAATGCTATTCAAACATTTATTTCAAACCACTTAAACAATGTTGCGGCAAAAACATTCAGATGTACAATATCTTTTGTAATAGCTGTGTAAATCAGTAACAATATGTCATAATACAAGTAAAACATAACAAAAATCTATTCTTGCTGATTACAAGTAATGGAATCACATTGCTCTTGATTTGTTAAATGTCAAAAGGCATACAACTGTCAACAAGATCACTTACTTGAAATGAAAAATCAACAAACAAGCACCGCCCTTGCATGTATATGGTTTTATATGTACATGTAAGATCGTTTATTCATAAACTTTGATAGAATATCAAAGAAAATAATGTTGCTGTAACCATACATCTTTGAATCAATTAATCTGACTTTCCACGCAGCTCTGCATACAATGATTTTCATAAGGATTAAAGTAATATCTTTGTTATCGAATCTCTACATCAATGACTAGATGAGATCATTTACAAGGAAAATGGTTATTCAAATATTCACATATAAATACTGGGATACTGTATAGAAGCAAGTTTGAACATTATTTATATTCCTTATAAAGAGCCTCATTGTAAAGGTCTGTTTCATAAAACCAGTTATGGTGTTATAAAACGAAACATGGTCTTTATCACAGATAGACTCGCACCAACGACACTATCTCTGGTTTGAAATGAAGAATAGCAAGCCAAAACTGCCCTTTTATTTATCGCCTTTGTCTATTAATCACCGTGACTTATAAAAGGTCACTCTCGGTACGACGGCTGCGGAGTACGTAACTTTTTGAAACCTCTGCAACTTTGAGGTTTATATTAATGCTTAAATGTAAAGTTTTATTGTTGGCACTCTTCTTTTGTCGAAGTTTAGCTATCGTTTAATCAGGATCATCCATGTCAGTATGGTAAACCAATGAGAGCGTGTCTGTGCTGTCTTTATAAAACAGACTCGTGGTGTACAGTTATTGGTTACCTTTTCCTACGGACTTGACTTACGCGTACCCGTCATGCCACAGTATAAAAAGGGCACTAGTAAGGACGTAATGGAATTTCTCTGTCGTAACGATTACATTTTAAGTTCAACTTTCATAACAGCACAGATCTAAACATTCATCAGCATACAACGTCTAATATGTAGCTTGTCTTCATCCTTATAGGCATATACATCCCTTGAGTTAAATAGGTCTTAAGTACTTAGTCCTTTCCGATAAACATATTCAAATGCTTCGAAATCAACACATTTGAAATGTTTTGATATTTCATATCTATACCAAATTTGCAATGATCTTAGACTTAAAAACGAATACGTGTGACACATTCATTTACATCACTTCGCCTATGTTAAGATACAAAATTAAACTCAGTACTTACCAGTTTATGTCTTCAAGATACGCTTTTGGTTTCCCAATGTCATGAAAATTGTGTTTTTATGTTCATGTAGTGCTTCTCACAGATAATGGTACGTTTAATCTAATATTCACTTTGAATTATCATAATGCTTCATACATGTCAGTTATCATTAACAATAGACAGCCAGTTGATATTCCTATTTTTTATTTCCTTGTTGTGATAAGAAAGGAATGACATTGTTGGTATTTTCTAACTAAAGTTAGTCGTTGTTATCTATTTAAAAACATATGTTTCTCTGTCATATTTATTCATTTATATTAACTGTAAATACGATCATATAGTATATAATTAAAATTGAAATGTTTTATGTGCTAGTGTTATAATAAAAAAGTACAAACATTTATTGGAGTTATCTAGAAATAAAAAAACATTTAATATATTTGGTTGTTTCTGGACTGATGTGTTTAATTTCGGAGAAAAAAAGTTGTATTTTCTCTTTCTTTTCAACGAGGTTTATACAATTTAAATATGAACAAATTATATCTGCAAAAATACATTAACGTAACAAATAATACACAATTTGTAGCGTAGCATTGTATGATACGTTTTCAATGACTTATTCAGCAACTTATTTTATGACAAAAATACAAAGAAATTAGTATCATCTGCTCTTACATATTGACACAATTGTGTTACCTTTCAAGCAAATGACAGCGAATACAACACAAGCATTTTGATATTTTAAGTAAATCAGATTTTGTTTGCTTTGCCAGACGTTTCGTGTCTAATTTGAAAATGTCACACTGATATATAACTACTAAAAGAATTAGTTTAGAAGCTTTGGGAATAGATTTTTTCTCACTGAAATATAGTATCATAGGACAACTTTCTTGCCAGTACTCCTTGTTCTAATATTCTGTAAGTCTGCTCTTGATACACTTTATATTTTCTTACAATTTTCAACAGGACAAATATGCAGTTGTACTGTCACATGTCGTAAGCGCAAATGCTTGATAAAACGTGCAAACTTGAGATCTTTTTCTATTATACTTTGAGTCTCTTCCCTGTTAAAAGCTAAAAAGTATATTAGATGAAATGGTAGTTAACACTGCAAGTTATGGTTTCTTTTCACGTGTTTTTTCTTTTTTTGTTGTTTTCTTTCTTTGTTTATTTTTTGTTTTTGTTTTCTTTTTTTATTTGCTATGGAAAACCTTCGTGATTTAGGTTGAGATCGCATGTCATCCTACAATGTACATTACTTAATGCAAATTTATTTTGCAAAAAGATACAGTCCTAAAGTCCATGTATATGATGTCTCTGTAGACGATTATGTGCTAGCATCTATCATTGCGACGTCATTTTATCAAACTTTCAGACATGTTACAAAACGAGGTGTACAGATAGCGTCAATTAAAAATAAGACTTTCCTACTTATGTGTTTTCTGATTAAATGTTTTTTACACTTCCTTTGCTTCTGAATTGAAATAGATTTATTGAAATTAACGCTGCGTCGAATATAAGATAACACGTAAATTTTCCGGCACTTACGTGTGACAAACGCGATTTTCCATTGAAACATTCGTCTAAACGCTACTTGCCGTAGACGGTCTTCGAACGCCAGTAAATAATTGTTGACATTTTGATAAAGGTTAAAGAAACTGTTATCCCGATTTACCATTGACTTTTAATCTAAACCAATTTGACATTGATTTATAAAAATAAATATTTATATTGCGTTACAAGCATTTATACGCGTCAGGTATTTAATTATACGTATATTATTAGTTATAAAGATTTTTGACATGTTATATGGCCCTACATAAACGGTTGTTTGGAAATATAACCCGAACCGCTAGGCGAGGTTAATATTGTAAACAACCGTTTATATACGGCCATATAACCTGTTAGAAATATTTATAACGAATTTATAATTAAGCAAGCATCGTTTTTAATGAGAAAAGTGAGATTTCTTATATAAATATATAATTATTAAATATATATTATTAATATATAATTTACTCATACACATTTAAAAAAAGGAATACAGCCAAATAAGCGCATTATTTATTTCCAATCAATTATGTTTGGTAACAGGTATGCCATTGTATCCATTCAAGATTAGAAATATTTGAATCTATTTAAAATGACTATTTTGTATATTTGTAATTTCAATACAGTAATCATAAACAAATTAGTTATTATATCCTGTAAATAAAGTGTATGACTATTCATTGCAAAAACAACATTGATTTGTTTTCGTTTATGATGAATTACTTTTGTTTTTTTATATAAAACTTACGGTTATTCTTTTAACTCCGCATGAAATATGCTTTAATTCATAATTCAACTTTATTTATATTATGAAGCATTAATTAATTGGTTATTTTAAAGGAATGCCTCTTGAAAGTGATAAGAAATTATAATGCCATTTACTTTGTGCTTAACTACTGCTGTATTAAACTTACAAAATACAAACAAACTTTCCGTAAGCTCTTTGGAAATGTTACTCGTATTAATCATTTCGTGCTAGGAAGCTATTTTTTCATCATTAAAGCTAGGGTACTACATGTAATGTTGTCCGTGTGATTTAAAACCTAAAACTTAAAATATTAAAAACAGTTTATTATATGCTCTATGAATACAGATGACTGACAAAACAACAAAATACTTTAAAAGTTACATATTTTTCACATTTTTCAGAGCACAACTTTAATCCAAGTGAACAGAGGTTTGTTAATGTTTTGTTTGTTGATTAAGGCAGTGGTTTCGATATTATGTTTTTTATGTACAGCGTAACAGCAATATTTGTAAATATGTCTGTATAACTATAAAATATGTATACATCTAGACATGCATATTGTTATTGCAACGGATCTATGGGAGAGTTATTTCCTGTTATTCACAGAACATCATTCAAAATAGCTTCTCATATCCGTTTACCTTGAATGAAAATGATTTTATCTGTGCGGTTACTGTCACAAATGCCGTGACGTTTCTTGAAAAATAATCATGACATTTTAGGATGGTGAAAATCACTAAACAGATTGAATAAAGATAAATATTGTGGAAGATCTTTGTTATTAAACTGGAATTGTATTTATCGCTTGATATTTAAAAGAAATTAGTTATTTACCTCTATCGAATCTAAAATAAAAAACTAAAATTATGAGAAATAAAAACAATAATGATTGAAATTTAAATACAATTAATTATGTTTAACCGTGCATTTACTTTTGTAAACTAGCTCCATATTTTCATTTATGCAAAACGCAAGATAAATAAATAAATAAACAAAAAGCCAGCCACTATGTTTAGATATATTTCGTCGCTCGTTGCTACTGACGTGCTTATCAAATAGTGTACTTTACTGAAACAGCCATATTTTATTAGATCAATACTATAGTGCTGAAACAGAAAGTTAATAAAATACAATAACAAAGCAATAATTAAAACGTTTAGAGAAACAAAGAAGAACTTCGCCGTTTGAGACTCGAACTAACAACTACTTGCATACAAGTCGAGCTTTATACCACTAGGAAATTTGAAATGAAATAAATTCGTAATACAAAATATATCCTTGTATTTAAAATGTAATATATCAATAACGGTTCTTCCCCTTTTGGATTTCTTTTTAAATGACGATTATTATACTTGAATTACACTGATGATTATTTACTTTAGGCTTTATTTCTGAATTGATTTTGTATTCTCACTGAAAGAAATAAAAAGCATTATAATTGAGCCGCGCCATGACAAAATCAATATAATGCTTTTGCGACCAGCATTGATCCAGACCAGTCTGCGCATCTGCGTTTTCTGATCAGGATCCATGCTGTTCGCTATCAGTTTCTCTACTTGTAATAGCGTTTGTAATCTAAAATAATGTTGTATTCTGATCAGGATCCATGCTGTTCGCTTACAAACGCTATTACAAGTAGAGAAACTGATAGCGAACAGCATGGATCCTGATCAGAATACGCGGATGCGCAGGCTGGTCAGGATCCATGCTGGTCGCAAAAACATTATGTTGGTTTTGTCAATGCGCGACTCATATATAGATCTTGAAGATGTGATACAATATATCTCAACATTGGATTTTGCTGTCATTTCCATCTATCACAAACACAACAAATTTCTATAACTGATTAAATTATGTTTTCGTATAACTATTCAACATTTTATGAGGGAATGAAATGACAACAATTAATTTTGTGACAAAAGATCTACTGATTAAATCTGATGTCGAATATGAAATAACAGACAGGAGGAAATTTGACGACACTATCCATTTAAATGAATAATCAATTTCTTTCAATACTTTTGACATACTTATCAAAAAAATAAATCTCAAGTGAAATATCGTTTAACTTATGAATGACCTTAACCCAATATAATATATGCTACACTCAAAATGTCAGCTAACTAACACAGCCGAAACAAACGGAAGATATTTTAGTTTCACTCAAAATCAGTTTAACAATATTTTAGATTCTAATAAATGAACATATATTCAAGAAATAATATCGGTGTTAGCTGTGGTTATCGGCTATTTAACGCCGGTTTGGAGTTTTGATGCCCTTTTGTGAAATTTACTTTATCAAGGCTCTTTTACTATCAAGCACTAAGAATAGACGAGCGTGCTGTTTAATAATGAAGTGCTTGTTAAATTTCTTCAAAATAATTTGTTAGACTTTGAACATGTTTTGTAAGTTAATATATTTTTTCTCTTCATTTGTTTCTGTGATATTTGTAAAAAGATGCTGCGTAGACATGAAAATAAATGGTATAATTGAGAGCAAAAATTTATAAATCTGTAACTATTTTCATAAGATGTCACTTAAAATAATAAAACGTTATTCTTCGCCCACTATTAATGGCATTTTTTTCGCTTGCTATTTACAGGAATTCAATAATAATTGAAATAAATGTATTGGTAATATATAACGTCTTATTGTATTATTATTATTTCAATGTAAGTTTCTGTTTGCTTTTTTTCTATTTCTCTGAATACTAGTTATACATTTTGTTAAACACTTCTTTAACATTTTATGTTCGGCTAGTAGAAAATAATTGAAAATATAAAACTATTGAATACCGACAGAAACTAACCGAAGAAACGTGATCTGGCCTAAACATTACTTAATTAAATAACATGTAACATAACATTCTAGAAAAAAGTTTATAGAGCGTGTAAAGTTATTTTGTCTCCGAAAAAGAAGAATATTTAATTTATAAGTAAAACTAATTTAGATTTAATGCGTTTAATTTAATATTCTTTTTCGCCTTTGCATTTAGATAAAGCGTTTAATTAATCTTAATAAGCATCAACACAAAATAATTAAACATAAGCACCGTACGTTTTCCTAAAGGGGAAATACTTGATTTCAAACATTTGAAGAACATGATCCTTTCGTATCCTGCATATTAATTAGAAAAATTAATATATTTGAGTGTAACAGACACATATTTATATAAACGACTTAAGCTTTGAGCTCTTGTTTTAACATAAATATAATTTGTATGACTTTTGATTCATTTGATTTCATTCTTTATTTATGTTGCATGTTTCAATCGTGCTTCTATTTATCAATTTAATAGAATTAATTCAATTTTTTTCCTTTTTTACAAATGATTTTATTCTGGGAATATTAACAGAAAAATTGAGTTTGATTGATTAAACTTTTGTATATGCCACACAGTTTAATAGTTCGTTTAGAGCTGATGAATAGCCTTGTAAAATTGAGGACAGAATTTCCTAGACATAATGACCTATCAATGTCAAGTATTACCAAAAGCCGTTAGAAATATTTTATTTAATCAACCTGTACTTTCAAGAAGTGTCAGACATGTCAATCCCGGTGAAGTGAAATGGTGCCTTATACAAACGTATTTAAAAATACTGACTTTAAAATGAGCGCAGCTTATTGACCAGTTGTAAATACATTATATTTGAATACAATGCAGATTGTCGAACGAATTTGTATAGGATACAATGGAGAATATTAAACAGTAAATAATTCTTTATTTAAATTCCCAATCGTTTTGACACATTTCGAGCTCTAGATGTTTTGAAATGATGGAAATTGATCGTAACACATACAATACGAAATTCCATACAAAACAATACAATACAATACAATATTTCGACTGATGTTAGGATTTGTATGGTTTATCTTATATAAGTTTAAGAGGGATAATAGTAAAACATATTTTGTTAAATATACGAATAATAAAATTTATCATTGGTCACAAGACCACCTTTATAAAGTTCAAATTAAAACAGTCACATTCCTGATACAGAAGTCATTTCTAAAAAGTTAATTTTCAAAGTTCAGACACAATTTTCAGTAATTCATGTGTATAGGATATGGTTAGAAATCAGCCTGGCATTTTAAAAGTAAACGATTCTTTACAATGGGTATTGCTATTAACGATAATACAGAATTGAATTTCTGTTCTTTCCACACAAGTTTACAAGTTTAGGTGTGTATTTAATCTAATATTCACTTTGAATTATCATAAAGCTTCATACATGTCAGTTATCATTAACAGTAAGTAGACAGCCAGTTGATATTCCTATTTTTATTTCGTTGTTGTGATCAGAAAGGAATGACATTGTTGGTATTTTCTAACTATAGTAGTGGTTGTTATCTATTTATAAACATATGTTTCTCTGTCATATTTAATCATTTATATTAACTATAAATACGATCATGTAGTATATTATTAAATTTAAAATGTTTTATGTGCTAGTGTGATAATAAAAAAGTAAGAAACATTTAGAAATAAAAAAATAATAATTTAATATATTTGGTTAATTCTGGACTTATCTGTTTAATTTCGGAGAAAAAAAAATGTTGTATTTTCTATTTCTTTTCAACGAGCCATATACAATATAAAATATGAACAAATTATATCATCTGCAAAAATACATTGACATAACAAATAATACACTATTTGTAGCATTACATTGTATAATACGTTTTAAATGATTTATATATTCATACTTTATTTTTGTCTCATTCGTATACATACATTTTTATACATATTTACACATATTCACATAAATTCTGCATACGACCATTCTATTCAAGAATTTTAAGAGACATTATATCAATAATAAACATATTCAAGACCTATACAGTTAGTCTAGGACTAAAATCAAATAGTAAAATTACAATGTATTTAAACAAAATATTAAAAGTAAGGTAACCATCGCTAATCGAAAAATAAAAACTGCTAAGAAATTGAGAATTGTAAATCGGAGCCCTATCGCGCCTATAAAAACGTTTTAAAAGATCGATTATCATCCAAGATAATATCTTGCATGACCTGATTAGCAAGGATTACCTTATCCTAGGTAAAATACATTATCATGTTTAAAGCAAATATAATGGCATTATTTACAAGAGAATAAAAGACGACGTTGTAGAATGTTAAAACAGGTTTTGGCACAATAACGTATCATTTCAGTTTTAGTGAACAGAAATATTAATTGTTCATTTTTAGACATTTGTACAAATGCACTATCTACTATTTTAGCCTTATCAAATAATGATTGTCGCAAGTCATCGTACACAAAGCAATCAAGAATGACATGGCTTTCGTCTTCAATACTGTCACAGAACTGGCATTTTCGTTCCAATACATCTAAGCCTTCGTAACGCCCAGTTTCTATGCGTAAAGGCGCAACACCACAACGAAAATTGCTAAATGCAGTGCGATGACAAGGAGGCATAATGAGTTTACAATATAATTCTGTCTCATATTCTGTTTTAAACAGTCGATATGTACGCAACTTATTGCCACCACGACCAGAAGGACCTGTGACACTATTCAAAGATTCGAGCCAGTTTAAAACAAATTTTTCTTGCAATTTAGTTGTAACAATATTCACTATAGTATGTTTTAGAATGGAAATTCTTATATCACTATATTGGTGCGCATTACAATTTTTTAACATATCATTAACATAGAAAAACCAGTTCTAACATGATTTAATTGCTGCAGATGCAATACAAAGTGCAACTCGTTTGTTTACTCTACAATCAAGCATATAAGAGACTCTAGATAAATGAATAGCAATGGATTTCCACTGTCTGATTTCTGGGGATATCCATCCCATTTCACCGGAAACCGCGACGTTAGGCGTATATCTACCGACACCTAAAAAGAAACGCATAGCGCGAAACTGCACTGCGTTAACGCACGAGTAAGAGCGATAACCCCAGATAGCAGAACCATAACTGATTGTTGGCCAAACAGTAGAATCATATAGGTGGGTAAATACATCGTACGGAAGACCACCAGACGATTTACATTTAGCAATAAGAAGGCCAAGAGCCCGACTTGCACTTTGAGCTACAACCTTTGCAGTAACATTGAAATCTAAGTGCTCTTGCAACATTAATCCTAAATACATATATCTATCAACGATATTAAGTGTGTGAACACCACATATAAAACTGAACGATGTTCTACATACAGATAAAGGTCTAAAATGGACAATTTGACTTTTACTACTATTTATAAACATATCGTTGGTGCTACACCAGTTGTTAAGTGCATTTAATAAACATTGTAAATCTTTCTCATCTTTTGCCAACAAGACAATATCATCTGCATAAAGTAACATACATATTTTATCAGATCCATAGTCAACACCAATATCAAGAGATTTCAGGTAAACAGCAAGATCATTTATATATAAATTAAACAAAAGGGGAGATAATATACAGCCTTGACGTAATCCAGACTTAACAGTAAACCAATCAGTATGTTTAGAGTTAATTCTTACACATGAATATACAGAATCATACAAAGATTGTACAGCACCTAACATTTTACCTTTTATACCTATGTCATACAATTTTTTCCATAGTAAATCTCTATTTATATAATCATATGCCTTTTTAAAATCAATAAAAGCAGCAAATGTAGACTGTTTACGTTTTTTCCTAGTATCAATTATATTTGTTAGCGTAAATAAATGATCAATAGTGCTTCTTTTCTTTCTAAACCCATTCTGTTCGTCAACAATGACATCTCGATTTTCAGCCCAGTTACTTAGTCTATTATTTAATATAGCACAATAGAGTTTATAAACAGAACAAGTTAAAGAAATTCCCCTATATGATAATGGGTTCCTTGGATCCATACTTGCGGACTTAGGAATTGGGTTAATGACATTTTTACCCCAAATATTTGGAATAGTACCACTTTTAAAACATACATTAAACAGAGCGTGCATAAACATAACAGCAGTGTCATTCTTTAAGGCTTCAGTGGGTATTCCATCTATACCATTTGTTTTTCCAAGTTTACCTTCATCAATAACTTTTTTGACTTCCAAAACAGAAATATCACTGTTAAAACTTAGTGTATCATAATCACCATTTACAATATTATACCTGTTATCACAAGATACATTTGGATTATTAAACAAATTACTAAATTCTATTTTCCATTTAAGTAAAACATCACTAGGATCCGCGGACACAGAGCCGTCAGCCAGAACAACTTCATCAGGAATTATTTTCTTGTTAGCTTGAGTTATACCAATTCTACCAACAGATTTCCAGAAACTAGAACGATCAACATTACATTCATTTAATATATCCTTCTGAAGGTTGTAACAATGACGGCCCTTAGCCCTTTGGACTTCTGCATCAAACTCTTTACGGATACTAGCATATTTAGCTTTAAAAGAAACTCTATCAGCTCTATTATAACATTGCAACCACTGCTTTTCTGCAATTGACAATTTACACCACAGATCACTAAGATTATCCGTCCACCAAGGTTTACCTGGACGACGTTTTTTAGAACCCGTGCCAGGTCCTATCTTTATAGATTTATAAGGTACATTTTCATACATAGCATTTTTAACAATTTCACACCATTTGTCATAGGCTATATTTACGTCATTTTGTGTGCGCATACCTTGTTCCAATGTATCAATCGTACTATTTACCTCTGACAGAATATCACTATTACACAAAAAATCATTACTAAAATAGCTTCTGTCAAATTTATCATAAGAATCACTAGTATTACCAAAATGTTCAGTTTTTTTACGTGTGATATTGCATAATATATTCCAGGATAAAAGTGAGTGGTCAGGTATCGACGACGGAGCAAATTTAATAATATTCTTACAATTATTGATAACATCTGACGTAAGTGTAACACAGAAATCTGAAAAATGGTCCATACTGTCATGTGGCACTAGACAATAATCAACAACCGACGCTCCTTTCACCGAAACAGACGTAAAATCATTTTTTGTAAAATTTCTACCATTCAAAATACAGAAATTAGAGTTAATCAAGAAATCAATCAAAATTTCACCATATGCATTTACAGTATAGTCTTTTACATCTCGACTAGGAATCTGATCAATACCAGCAATATGATCATCTAGTTCTCCAACGCGACTATTAAAATCACCACAGATAAATATACGACCTTGCGTCTGAAACAAATATATATCAGTCAACAATTTGTCATAAAAATGATTTACATCGAAAAAACGAGATGAATTTTGTGGGGGTAGGTAGCAGACACATGGATAAATATTCATGTTTTCAAACTTGTGGGATAATTTTAACCATAAAATACCTTCTGAAGAATTATCAGCAATATTAATGTCAAATGTTTCGAAAAGAGATTCTTTTACAAGAAATCCAACACCTCCAGAGCCGGTCCGTGCATTTTTATGTATATTTGCTCTATTAAGACCAAACCAACGATAACCATCAATTGTTAAAACATCACTTTTAATAAGATGAGATTCGGCTATGCCTAAAATGTCAAAATTATTGTCTAAAACACATTCGACTCTAAGTTTAAAATTATCAGAGATACTTTCAAAATTCCATCCCTTAACGTTCCAAAACCCGGCACTTAACCGAAAGACCTCCTGCCACCACGATTCCATCCACGACCACCATTTCCACGTTGCCCGCCGTTTCCACGTCCGAATCGCCGGCCATGGTGCACAGACCTGAAAGCATCATCACGGTCCCTGTTACCATGATCACTCCTATCAGACCGATCCCCTCGATCTCTGCGATCGTGAGAGTCATCATGGTTCCCGGAATCTTCCCGCTGGCCACGTACGGTTGAACCGTGATGTTTGCTGCCATTGGCATCACGATCCTGAAAACTGCTGCTATCGTCACGAGACCTACGTGGAATAACGCGCGATCCAAGCACTGTGAGGCCGTGTGACTTCATGGCATTCAGAATACTCCTGAAGTTGCTAGTAAGAACTCGGTCAGCCGGAGCCTGATCATGCTGAATAAACACATTCCCATACTGCTTACAAAAGTTTAAGGATGCCTTTTTTGACATGATTTTACGTTTATCGTCATGCGATTTCAATTTTGCAATAATAACACCAGACTTATTTGGATTTCTAGATTTCTTTCTATCAGCAGCGACACATCTGACATCACTAACACGAAGACCATCTTTGAAAAGTTTGTCAACTTTGGATTTCACATTCTCATTTGCAGACTCCGGCAGATCGCGTATTACAATATTCAAAGATTTGTCATCACCCGAGTCATTTTGGGCCGAAGCACTACTTACTGATGCAATAGACTCAATCTTGGCACTTAAAACATCAATATCTGCCTTCAAATCTGCCTTAATAGCCATCTTTGCATCTTCAATCTTGGTGTCAACAACGTTACGAATACGTGTCATCTCAGTGTTTACACGTTTATCGAGTACCTTGGCAACTTTTTCTGAAATCTTCTGCTCCAGTCCATTCTCCATCTTCTCAACTCGTTCATTAAGGGAGGAAAACAGCATGTGCATATCAGCCGATAAAGTTGCATTCAGCTGTTCAACAGATGCATTGCCATCAACATGTATGTCAGCTGACGTCACAACAACTTGGCGTGATTTCTGAGGTGTATCCGTGTAAAGAGACCGTTTAGCTTTAGCTTCAATGCATGGCTGTTTCTTCACAGTTGTCGCAATATCTGGTTCAGATAAATGACGCTTGCGACCAGAAGTTACAGGTGTATTAATTTTCGTGATAAGCTGCGAGGCCATGATCGACTCTACGTACTCCTCTGCCTCGCTTGTACTGTTCAAATCCGCTCCAAATTTAGCGTTTTTCATATTTTAGTCGAGCGTAAACTGACGAGCGAAATGTTCCAATGTGTACTCTAGTACTCCGCTGCGCTCAAGTCAAGCGTGACGAATCGCCAATCAAGTGGACAGGTATACAGTGACCACTATCGATTTATTATACAAGTCAATGACTGTTACTATAAATAGCTACATTCAGGTAGTACATGTACAATTTAAACTCATCAAATCTTCAAAATGTCAAAATTTTCACCTCTGATTAATCCATATAACTCCAAACACTATATATATCACATAATCACTGTTTATAGTTCACAAAACCGTCTAAAACACACGAATTATCCAAATTTATTTCTGACAAAATGTAAACAAGACTACCGGTGTCAACGTAAACATATTACTGATTTATTCAGCAACCTTTTTAAAGAAAAAATACAAAGAAAATAGTAGCATCTGCTCTTACATATTGACACAATTGTGTTACCTTTCAAGCAAATGACAGCGAATACATCAAAAGCATTTTAATATTTTAAGTAAATCAGATTTTGTTTACTTTGCCAGACGTTTCGTGTCAAATTTGAAAATGTCATACTGATATAGCTACATGTACTAAAATAAGTAGTTTAGAAGCTTTGGGAATAGATTTTTTCCACTGAAATATAGTATCATAGGACAACGTTCATGCCAGTATTCCTTGTTCTAATATTCTGTAAGTCTGCTCTTAGTCTGGTGTTAGGATTTGTATGTTTTATCTTATATAAGTTAGTAAAACATATTTTGTTAAATATACGAATAATAAAATATATCATTGGTCACAAGACCACCTTTATAAAGTTCAAATTAAAGCAGTCACATTCCTGATACAGAAGTCATTCTAAAAAGTTAATTATCAAAGTTCAGACACAATTTTCAGTTATTCATGTGTATAGGATATGGTTAGAAATCAGCCTGGCATTTTAAAAGTTAACGATTCTTTACAATGGGTATTGCTATTAACGATAATACAGAATTGAATTTCTGTTCTTTCCACACAAGTTTGGGTGTGTATTCTTCATCATTACAGAATAAAGAGGATTTTATTTTAAGAAAGAAAAATTATGTCATACACCGAAGCGTATCCTAATAATAAAATATCATTGTTCACAACGAGTTTGCGTAAACAATTGTTTAATATAGAATTGATTTCCAGTAACTAATGAACATATTTTTGTTAATCAAGTAAAAATATTTTAATATTAATTGTTTTTTTTTAAAATATGTTATAGAAAATATACATTATTACATTATATGAGATTTTCGTAGTAGCATAACCTGTCTAGAAACTTTCTATGTGGCTGAACAAATCATGAGTTTCGAAACGCGGCGAATAATTAATGCCACTTTAACACACTACTCATCTATATTATATTTTTAAAATATGCTCATAAAACTAGCACAGCATACTCTATGATTGGTATGTTCTGTTGACAGAAAGTCAATAATTGAACAAACGGTGTTATATAGACACCTTTGGTTTACAAGTCTTCTATGAAGTTACATCTTATTAACCAGGTTTTCTGTATAACGGTTTAACGTTGTTGATAAGACGGACGTTTACAGTACTTCATTAACTTGAAACCTAAATGACTGAAACTAACAACTATACATGTACATGTATATTGTGCGTGCTTAAATTAAGAGAATAAAAATCCACACTATACAGTAATATGAAATTATAAATTAATACTAGTAATAAATTATACGGGATTAACTATCTCATTAGGCCATGTAGGCAGAGAATTTCCCTTTGTGTACGTGTTCCCCATCAATCAGCTTACAGCGTGGTAGAATAACGTGTCTGGTGACCATGTGCCAGAATATCGTTCTGAGAAATTTAACTTATTGTAATTTTATACATTGAAATTCCGGCTTGAGAAAAAGATAACAAGTTCGGACAATACAGCAGGAGAAAAGTAATATATGATATGGTACGTATGTTATAACTACATTGTTGCTTATATATTTAGTGAATACTTCAAATTTGTAAGACACATTTTATTATTGGCGGATCTAGAAATGTGTCATTGTTTAATCATTCTACATTAGATGTTAAGTATTTAGTACATTGAAATTAAAATGATACTTGTCACAATTCAAAAAGTATCTTTCTGTCCCTCCAGTGCCTCAATCAGTTTGCACCAAGCTATTATGTTGAAATTGAATTTTATTATTTTGTATAATATTATAATAGGAACATAATGATGATTTTCACATCTAAGTGTTGAGCAGAATTAGCTATTATATTGACAAAGATTGGATTGTCTAATATGAATGGCATTTACCATAAATTTATACTGAAAAAAAATATTTAGGATAAAATTTAATAACTGCCTGAAATATAAAGATACTGACTCAATATTTTTATCAAACATTTTCTTTGAGTCATGTGGGTTATTGATTATAAACATGATTTAGACTATTAAACTGTAGCAACAATAAATGTTTTTTGACCCATCATTTACATTTATGTAATGTAAGCATTACGTCATTTTAAGACAGCTTAACTCGAATTGCTCTTTATAAAAATCAAACCGTTAGTATACATAAAATATCATCCCGGGAAAAATACTGTTACGCGAGGCGTAGCGTGGTGAACTTCGAAAATAAGAATGAGCCGAGACAAAATTGGTGGCCATTTTATTTTTATTTTATTTAGAAAATAGACCACGTGACCAGATTTCATACTGTTAAAAAGTACTGTTACCTATGTATCAGTACAAAATTGTTAGTCACGTGGCACACTTGCATTAGCAGTAAGAATAACTCCCAGAGGCCAACGGGAAATTAACATTACGAAACAAGTGAGGGATAATAATAATATGTGTTACCTTTTGTTTTTGTTTTGAAAACTTAAAGCATATATATCGTATAACATCACATATTGAGTTTTCTTTTTTATTTAAAATTAAGTTATTATTTAGTAGAACATAAATTTGCTCACTGTGTATGATGAACGAGATAGCACGAAGACCTTCAAGGATAGCATATTACCATTATCACATCAAAGCCAATTAAAAATGAAAAGTACAAACGAAATTATGAAATTTGTAACAATATTGTTAAGTTCTGGTAGGAAATATGATGCTTGTACTTATATTCAAATATGCTATTATGCAAATATATATTAATTCCTTTTTATGTCACAACTGAGCTCGTTGCTTGTTTAAATATTTCAAATATACATTATATTTTACCACTTTTGTTTTATACTATATAATCTGAAAACACGCTTATCGTTGCCACAACAAGTCAGTTATTGACACGTGTTCTCTGAATAGTTCACATTTAGATTGACATTATCTTTTAAAGTACTTACGTTATGTATTGTCTAAAATACTCATTATCTCAGCAAATGAGCGGATAAAAATCAGGAAACCCTTAAATGGTTTTCTCTTATCGCTGTAAAGTTTAGTTCTTTTTTCCCAAGGCTATTCGATATTTAAATGGCGGTTGATTATATTTACTATTACATTACATGTAGTTGTCTGACGTGTTAGGTAAAATCATTTAATCAGATGTTTCTGTCATTACTTTATTTTAGTCATAAAAATCTCTAGTATCATAAACATGAATACACTTATAAACTCTAGAGACATTATTTTTTGTAATAAACTAATAACCAATTATTGGACTAGTGTGCCATTGAACATGATGTGATATAATTATTCACCGGCAGATGAAATATTGACCGAGGCGATAGCCGAGGTCAATATGACCTATTGAAGGTGAATATCACATCATATTCAATGGGTCACTAGGCAATAGTTATTTTATTATATGAATCGGCTGTAAAAATGAAAACAGAAATCAAAGAATGTACAACCTTATAATAGTAAAACTTCTGCTTGTTTCGTTGAAGTTCGGGAAAAAAAGACGTACGTGT